>NW_007728330.1:227158-260455 GCF_000696425.1 Galeopterus variegatus
AAAATGGGGGTTTCAAACCATTGCCGGACACGGAAAAAAAAAAAAAAAAAAAAAAAAAAAAAAAAAAAAAAAAAAAGAAAGTATTTTTTGTTAAGTACAAAATTCAGAAGGGTTTGCCTGGAGAGCCCCTGTTAGAAGACAACCACAGAGGGGAAGAGGCCAAGGTTAAGCAGTTGCACAGATGGCATGCGTAAGCAAACAGGGGCCAAGTCCATTGTGAATTTTCACTTGCGGCTGTGTGGAAAATACCCATGCTGGTGTCTCAATGCCTTTGGATTTCTAGCTTTAAATTACAGCAGGGAAAAGAACATTTTCAAGTACTGAGCATACGGGGAGGCTGGTGAACCTGGGCCACTTCTGAGTACATCAGTTACCATGTATCGCAATACAGAAGGACAATTTTTTTTTTGTCCTTTTTGTGTGACCGGCCGCACCGTGCTCAGCCAGGGAGCGCACCAGTCATTCCTATGTAGGATCTGAACCCGCGGCGGGAGCGCCGCTGCGCACCCAAGCACTGCACTCTCCCGAGTGCGCCACGGGGCCGGCCCCAGAAGGACAATTCTTAAAATGAGGGGATTCCCATGGCAATCGGGCATCAGGCCTGGAGCTGGACAGCTGGTACAGCAACCAACCTGATAGAAATACTGTATCTATTTCCAGTAATAGTGATTTAGCTTCCTTCTAGTGTGGCTTCACATGGGGATCTCAGTTTGCTTTTCTGGAATGATGTGCTCTCATCCAAAGTTATTGCGTGGCCAGCCCATCAGGGTCACGGAAAAATGGCAGGACCAGAGACTTCATTACACTCATAATGCATGGCTTTGTCTGGGAACTCTACCTTGTGTTGTATAAGACCTTTGCCCCCTGACCCCCACTCTCCCCCAACTTCCACCCTCCTCTTGGCCTGCTGCTGAGACTGTATTTTGTCGCTTATCTAACACAAAATAAACAGAACAATCTGGAGCTAATTTAAGTGGTTTACCATATCAGGATACAGCTGGGAAATATTTGAAGAAAAAGACTCAACAGGAACAACAGTGCTGTGAGGTGGACAGCACAGGAAGGCAGTTTCAGACAGCCTGGCAGACAGCTGTCAGCCACTCCAATAACAGTCCCTGCAGCCAATGAAAATGGGCAGGTTCGGTGTGAGCAGCTTGCCGGAACACCAACAATGGAAACGGGATCAGAGGGTGTTCTGAGCTAATGGCTCAAATGTCAGGGCCACCAGTCTCCCGGGAGCCTTTCTGCAGTGCTCCCAACCAGCAAGGACCAAAGAGGAACTGCAAGATGAGGAGGCAGCACTTCATTTCCCTGCAACACTGCCAAGGCTTTTTTTTTTTTTTTTTTGATGCACATGCATACATGCTGGCTTTATCCTGACTTATGAATCCAGCAAGGCCTGCAGAGGAACATCTGTTTTTGACATTAGTTTTTCTACTCTGCAGGCTGGTTTGGATTTTTAACTCTTTGGGGGCCTCTGGCTAGACCTTGAATTTCCTGGTACAACTTGACAGAAGTGAGAGGGCTTGAGGGAGTTAAATAAAGCTATGTGCTGCCCTTGAAAGAACTTGCAAATGTTTTATATATTAAACCAAAAACCCCACTTGGATCAAGCTCTTGACAAAGATCCAACCAATTAGGTAAACTGTATAGTCTCTGAAGGCAATGACGTTTTGTGTAAAGAATACCAAATTGGAAGCGTGCAACTTGGATTCTCAGTCTACTACTGCTGCTGCAAAAGGTTTCTGGGTCAAAGTGTCCTCATCGAGGACCAGATGCCCTTATCCTCTTCTTCATCATTTAATTTATGATATTAGTTTATGCTCTCACCTTTCTTCCAGAGAGTGCTCAGCTTAGTAAAAATTTCCCTCTGACAAGAGCCACCTTTGGGTATATTATGAAACAATTCCATTGTATAAAACCTGTATAAAACAGCTCTCAAACAATAGCATGTAAAATCACCTAGGAGGCTTGTGAAAACACAGAATGCTGGGTCCCACCTCCAGGGTTTCTAGTCCAGAGAGGGGCCAAAGAATTTGCCTTTCTAACAAGTTTTTGGGAGATAGTGATATTGCTGTTCCTGGGACCATACAGTACTTTGAGAACCATTGCTCCAGAGAGAGATTCAATGGCTAATACATCAAAGTCAACCACTTTTACTCTGTATCTTTTTTTTTTTTTTTTGACTGGTAAGGGGATCACAACTCTGGGCACAGTGTGGTCTGCGCCACGCTCAGCCAGTGAGCGCACTGGCCATCCCTATATAGGATCCGAACCCGCGGCCTCAGCGCTACCAGCGCCACACTCTCCCAAGTGAGCCACAGGGCCGGCCCTACTCTGTATCTTTTCTTGTTCTTTTGAATCACTGGTCAAGTGTGGTTGAATGGTAAGAGTGGAAAAACTGGCAGAAACAAGGATACTGATTGAATTGATGCAGAATGTTCAGAAAAGTCACACAAAGAGAAAATGGTTGGACCTTAACTTCTATGAGGATTAAATTATAAAAGTAGTTCATTTCTGAAGAGTAGGATTGTCCTGATTTTAGGATGAAAAACTGTAGCAAAGAGGAGGGTTTTATAGTAATGAGTTCCTGGGTCTAGACCCCATGCCGGTGGTTCTCATCTTGGCTACACTACAGAATCACGTGGGCAATCAGAATCTGGAAGTAGAGAGAAGATAGTGAACCTGCCCAGAAGGTGCTCTACCCTGTAGAAAGATGAAAAGTTGAACCATGAAGAGACACAGCTTTTTATGGATGGACTATGAATTATCTCAAATGGTATCTTAGAGATAAACATGAAGATAATGAGGTTGAAAAAGATTAAATGGCATGAGAGAGGCCACACAGCTAGCTAGATGCAAAGCCACAATTAAAACTCTCTTTTTTAAGCCCATCCAAATCTCTGTTTACCATATTATTTGACTGCAATTGCAATAATAATAATCAAAAACAGAACAAGAAGGTATTTGGGGGGAGGATTTAAAATAAAGATCTTGGTACACAACAGTAAGGACAATTATCATCTTAGAGATTCCAGTGGTTTCACTCAAAGTATTATTGTAAGAAACTGAGGAGTCAACAAAGGCTTTCATCAATTCCAAAACCACACCTCTAATGTAACCAGGACTTTACTATCTACAACATAAGTGGTTCTGGTGAGGTTGGTTACAGATGTTATTGTACATGAAGACCATGTGAATTTTTTTAAATTAATTTATTTTTAAATTTATAAGGACGATGTGAATTTGAAGAATAAGGAAAAAGAAAAAAGAGAAGAGGGACTATATAGTGATGTTGTCTGGCAACGTGACTAGCTCATAGGCAAGCTTCTTTCCAGCAAGCTGTTTCAGATACTCCATCAGCAACATCACCATATTGCACTGAAAGAAGTTTGCCAGAAGAAAAGTGAGGTCACGGAGTGATTTGGTGAGGCCAACAGCTTGTCTGTGACTCAGCCTACTTTATGAGACTCAAAGCAAATTAAAACTACATTTTAAAAGCTGTATCTTCCACCTGGTTCTCATCACTGTTTTTGGCTAGCAGGAAAAAGACCTGTCAGTTTTATCTGCAGGTGGTAAAAAGGGACAGCACATTTCAGGGAAAAGCAAACAATCATATCTGCCATGATGGTTTCAGGTTTATCAACACAGCCGGTGGGTCAGGAAGCACATCATCTATCCAAATCACTGCACCAGCAACAGTGAAACTCAAACACAAATACGAAAACTCATCCAAACCACATGACATCCCACGGCCAATGAGCAGGTATGTTTTATGTTCATAACATGGAATAGAGGTCAGACAGGAGCTTGTCCAACTATCTGACAATGGCACCTACATTTCATAGCAAAATTTTCCTCTTGGGATCAATTCACAATACCACTATCCATTTCCATTCCTTGATAAAAACCAAAGATAGAATCAGGAATTTTGTTTAAAACAGCTTTGCTGAAAGAGAATATTCAAGGCTTTAGAAAGAAGAATCAATGTATCATTTTGATCACTTAAAACCTTTTTTCATGGTTAATGAAAACCTGCTCAGGGCTAGGTGATAGGACTCAGTGAATCAGCTGGATCCTCGAAGTTTTCCCAGTCAGCCAGAGCAATGTTGCCTTCATCAGTCCTTTCTTGCAGCCAGACACTGTGATGGGAACCAGGCTCTACAATGTAGCTTTAATTCACTTTTGAGTTTCATAAAGTATGCTGAGTCAAAGACAAATGCAGCAGTTTGGGGTGGACACAGTGTTTTTCCTATCCTGTTGCATGATGGAACCTATTTATTTCATTTGATTCTCCAGTTTCTCAGACTATGATCAAAGACAAATGTAGTGGCTCCTATCCATTTATTTCACAAATGTGAATTAAAACCTCTTGATCCACATTTCAATATAAGACTCAGGGTTGCATATTTGTGTTTAGAGCTGAAACCCACAGACCTGCCATCTTGGATACATCACAATTATTCTCTGCCACTATGTGTAAGTGTTTCTGTCAAAGTATCAAATTAAGGTACCCAAGATTTTAGCAAAAAAAACAAAAACAAAAACAAAAAAATTTTCTTTCCTAGCTGCAGTCACCCAAATCATGATTTCTTAAAATGACTGCTGTTGTTAAAACTCTTGTTTTTAAAGAATTTTTAATGTCAGAAAAATTTTCATCACCAAAAGTTAAATATTTACCTTGAGAACAGAATAATGAATAATTTACATTTTCCTCTTGTACCTTTCAATAGTTTTCTAACTTCCTACCATGATCATATATTAATTTTTTATCAGAAACATATGATTAAAGTAATTTTTAAATAAAATTAAAATTGGGTTAAAATAAAAGATAAAAAATTGAGTTTCTTCCAAAAGGTGACGTTAAATTTAAAATAAATGTGGCTTATTGTATAATAATGTCTAATCTGGTAATCCAAAGGTTAGGAAGTATTACTTTAAATGTTAATTTACAAAGAAGAAAGAAATGAACTACGGAGTATTTTTTTAAAAGAGAAAACCAACATTTCATGCCCGTATTATTTAACAATATAAAATGAAACAAGCCCTCAATGTCTCCACAATCCTTCTCAATGCCATACTTTGTTGGGACAGAGTGGTCCACAAATATTCAGAGCCATACGGTGGTGCCAAAGATACCTCATTATTCATTATATTTCATGAAAGTTTTCTTACAGATATTAAACATTCCTGTTAATTTTCTGGTAATTTGCCAAGCAATGGATTACTTTCTTGAGTGCTTGAGCTTGCTCCTTATTCCTTACTTGTGTATTCTTGCCTAGAAGAGACATAGTTCAACTCTGGCATAAATTTTCCCTTTTGTCAAATAAATCTGGTCCTTACTATCAACAATCAGTTGGTTTCTGTGTCCCATTCACTTCCTGGATACCTTCTTGAGTTATCTGATAATTACTTGACCAACTGACTACTGCTGCCACTTTTTTTTTTTAAATTTTAACTTCTCAATATACATTGTAGTTGATTTTCATGACCCTTTGCCCATTTCTCTTCCCTCCTCCCCCACCCCCCCCACATCATATCTGTTCACTTGTCTTAAAAAGTTCAAGGAATTGTTGTGATTGTTGTGTCTTCTCCCCCCCACCCTTTTTTTGTGTGTTCATTTATTTACTTATTTTTAGCTCCTACAAGTAAGTGAGAACATGTGGTATTTCTCTTTCTGTGCCTGACTTGTTTCACTTAATATAATTTTCTCTAAGTCCATCCATGTTGTTACAAATGGCAGTATTTCATTCTTTTTTATAGCAGAATAGTATACCATTGTGTAGATGTACTACAGTTTCCTTATCCACTCACCTGATGATGGACATTTGGGCTGGTTCCAACTCTTGTGCTGCCACTTCTAATCAATTAAAATTGACACAATCTATCTAGTTGACATGTCTAAGCCCTTGGCTTTTTTTTTTTTTTTAGCTTCATCAGTCATGAAGCTAAAAATTAAGGACTTTTCTGAGTCGTACTGATACTGTAACTAACAGGAAAGACCCTTTATATTGAGGATCATGATTAGTAAAAGACCTCATTCAAGTCAGCTTAAGGCGGGGTAACTCTATACCAAAAGAGAAAAGATGCCCTAGAGGTAATAATGCAAAGGCCAAATAGGCTTTCTATTAAACATGAAGACTACATTAAACTGAGAAAAAAAGAAAAGGAGGAAGAAGATATGAATAAGAAGGTAAAATGGAGCCTGGCACCCATCAGATCTAAACGGATATCTACTCGCTTACAAAACCCTTATGTAATCGTAGTTTGTGACTTCATTAACACTCAGGTTAACATTTTTTACAAGTCTCCTCTAAGATGAATGACACACTGTAAAACTTACTGAAGTTTTGGATGAGTAGAGCATGTGGCATGACTTCCATAAAATCCAAAACATCCCAACAGCTACATCTTACATGTGAACAGGTGAACAATCACACGCTTCATCCTACATTTCTTTTAAGCTGTTAGCAGAAGGTCTGTGATGGCTTCCCATGCAAGTTCTAAGGCAGATAAGGCTACATCAAGGTGCCCTGACTATTGAGAGAAAGACAAAGACAGAGGCCCAGAGATCCTCCCTGGCCTGTTCTACTCTAGAGCAAAGAAGATTCGGCCTGGCACATGGACAAACTTTCTTCAGTCTAAAGCTGAGGTGGACTTAATCAAATTTGGGGGTGAATGTGGTAAAACACTAAACTTGCCTGTCTTCTGGGAAGATGCAGGTAGAGCAAGAGGTCACTGAGATAGTGACTCCTGGGAATCTGACTCCAAGACTGCCTGTTTCTTTCCTATCCCCAGAGTCACCTTTCTCATACCAACAAAAACCAAAAGATAAGGAGGGAGTCAAAACATCAAGTTGTTTTGTAGATAAAATATTACTTTAATGCCAAATTTCCTCCTTCGGCTTAACATTTTCCTATTAAGTTGTATCATTTGTTATGTCCTGAAAGCAATACAAATGTCTAAGGAAATCAGAAACAGAGCAAGGAATAAGAAAAGGATTTAGTAACTAGAGGTTATTATTCATTCATAGGGGGATCTTCCTGGCCTGTTTTCTACCAGTAATTATAAACACACAAATGCCTATACCTGTGTATTTCTTTCTTTTTTTTTTTTTCCTTTTTGTCTTTTTTCGTGACCGGCAACGGATCGCAACCCTCAGTGTCGCGCCCGTACCGGACCTGGACCGGCAACGGGATCGCAACCCTCGGTGTTGCACCCGTACCTCGCTCAGCCAGTGAGCAGCCGGTCTGTATGTGGGATCCGAACCCTCGGCGGGAGCGCTGCCGCACTCCCAAGTGGCGCACTGTAGCAGTGCGCCACCGGGCCGGCCCTATACCTGTGTATTTCAATGTCAAACATTAAATTATCAACCAGTGTTCCAAGCACAAGGGATAATATAGTAGTGAACAAGACAGACAAGGTCCCTGCTTCTATGTGGCTGGATTCTGGTGAGGGAGACAGGTGATAAACAAGAGAAAAAGCAAACAGTGGAGAGAATTCCCACTGTGATAAGTGCTTTAATGAAAACCAAACACTGTGATGGGCTAGACCATGGAGAGTTCTAGACAGAGAGAGCTCAAGTTCAAAGGCCCTCTCTAGTACAATATCAGGTAGTGGGATACATTGTGCCAAAGTTTCTTTTAAATAAGACTATATTACTATATTCCTGACAAATGATGTTTAGCAATAAAGCACAAAGCAACTTCAAATTTTGTGATTACCATCACTTCTCTTCCACGGTCTGTACCACCCAACTACTTAATTTCATTGAAATTTATTTACATCATAGGCTACACTTCCATGTGAAATTCTTTTTAAATGCAATTGTGCTTAAAGGTGACATATAAACTACAGGTTCAAAGGGAATCAAAGAAAACGAGACACAAATTTGGCCAAAATCAATTAATTTCTTACAAATTTACAAGAGTACTGTTGGGAAAATATAGGAAAATGGTCAGGGCCCCTCAGATGTTCAGAATCTTGCTGAGCATTTGATGTAAATATGCACATGCACCCAGGTGTTCCTTGGCTATTGTCTAATGTAACTGCGTATGTGTACCCAGGTGTCCTGGGTTATGGACTTAAGGATAAAGGACAAGTGGCTCTAAATCACAGTGCCCCCCCACCCAGGATGCCCCTGGGGAGGGGGGTCACAGGGAGGCCACTACTGCTGCTGGAGGCTGTTGCTGCCAGGGCCCCCCCGGACCCTCCAGGAGGCCACCACAGCTGCTGCTGGAGGCTGCTGGAGGCTGCTGTGAGCTGCTGCTGCTGCTGCTAAGCACTGAGCTCATGTCGTCTGCCAACGACTCCCGGAATCTTTCCCAATTACCCAGTGTGGACCTGCATGTGAGGGGTCTATGACTCAGCCTGGCATGTGAGGGGTCTGTGACCCAGTATGCACGATGAGTTTGAAGTGTCTGCGAGCCCTAGCCCTGACAATACAAATGGAAACTTAGTATAACTAAAATAATGGAACATTTTGGCTTTAGTTATGAAATGCCTAGCCATACAATTAGCATAGCTATTGCCTCGCCCCTACAGTTTGCACAGTTGTGTAGCTTTACAAGTACAAACCAAGAGAAAGACACAACTCAAATTGTTACCGCCCTTCCTCATGTTGGCCCATTAGCACCATGAGAAAGGCTTTCAACCCTAAACACAATTAATTCATAGTTTTTGACTGTAAGTTTGACTCAGGTATAGAGAATAGATTTATTAGTAAACAGTAGATTTATTGTTTCTCTTAGAAATGGTATCTTCTATACAGCAACTAAATATTTTACATGACATTTTATAGTTAATATATTTGTACATCAGGGATTACTGATGGTGCTATTAGGTATTAAAACTACCACTCCTAGAACTTCGACTAAATGTAGTCAGAAGCCTTAGAAGAGCAACAACATCAATTTTTTAATAAAGTTTTTTTTTTAAGTGAAATTTCACTTTACAGAGACTTTTGGGGATGTTTCCATTCAGTTTATTGCAGAATGTACCTAATTTGATTTTAAAGGCTTTTCATACATTTTAAAAAAATAAATTCCTTATTTTAGAATAGTTTTAGATGTACAGAAAAGTTTCCAAGACAGAACTTCCATATACTCCACACCCAGCTTCCCCTATTGCTATCATCTTACATTAATTAATCCTATGTATTCTGAGTGGCAAAAATAATTTCATGTGCACACACACAAACACATAAGCGCACACACATATGAAAAACTTTCAATCCAATACGGTACTTCTGGTATGGTTTGGTATGAAATTATAATCTTTCAAGGCCTTTTCTTAATGTCTGATTTTCTAAAATGTTACAGTAACAGTGATATATTAAATCAAGTAATTCTTCTCCAGACATTTTGAGTTAAAGCAATTTATTTATCTAAAGGTCACAACCAAGTAATTATCTAATTAGTAAAAACATTTTTTTCTCAGTTCAAAAAGTAATTAGACATTGCAGCTGTAAAAGGGTGCTAATTGGGTTTTCACAGAAGCGTGAAGTACCGGAGAATTTTGTTTCACTCCTCTGCTGATGAAGCTTACCCTAATTAATCCTTTCTCGTCTACATGACAACACACATACAAAGTGCTGCAGTTCGGTACTGCTAGTTGAGAAGAAGGAACAAAGAGTCAAGAAAGTTTTGAGATTTTCTGTAAGTGTGAGATTTCCCATAAATGGGCACAATTTCAATACAGGAAGCTAAGAACCTTATTCTCCAGTCTGGGAGAAGAAGGTGGAGGGAGCAGGGAGAATATGCCCTCATGAGAATGACTGCTGCGATTTTATACAGCAAGTTATTGTGATCCCTGATATGCTGATGAGCCTGTGACAGCCAGGCTAGAGAGCAGACAGGACAGAGCAAGCTATCAAATGAGGTCTACTCACCATAAATGCCAGTGCATTTGCAACATCCTGATGATTCCTAAGTATGGAGAGACTGCTATTGCCAGTAGCTAGCCGCGACTGGACTTCAAGCAGTTAATGTATGTCCAAATGCCTGAGGGACATTGATCAAGTTTGATTCACTTTTGTGTGCTTAGTACAAAGCCTTGCCTAGAGAAACCACTGAGAGAATATTTGTTGGATAAATGAAGGAATGAAAAGTTCACTTCCCCCTCAAAGAATTGCAGAGATTTTGAGTAACATGCAGCTGTTGAAACCTAGAAATCAAGAGCTTTCCAGTAACGCAACCATAACCTCATCTGAATTCAGAGCATTGGCTGGTTCAGTTCGCTGCTAAGTGCCCAGACTCCAGCTTAGCAAGCCATTGTCCTAGGGAGCATGAAGGCATTTATAGAAGAAAAAAGCCAGTCCCTTCACATCCCAACCCCCAAGAGGCAGGAGGAGGGCATAGGGGCAGAGCAGTCCCCTATTACAAATAAATTCTAGAAATGAACAATCATGTTCTCTAGGAAAAGAAATTGGTGGCTGGAGGGCAGCGATAGGGAGACAGACCTGCTTTTGTCATTTTAAAATTTTGTACTTCATGCATTATCTGTTTGAAGAATAAAATAAATTATTATTTTAAAATGAACTCTGGATGAAGTCACTAATTTGGAACAAGATGACTGTGCAGAAATCCAATGAACACCTCAAACAGAAGTCAGGATGGAAGTGAGGGGTTGAGAGGCACACTGTGGGACTGCAGGTCTCAGAGTCCTCTACCCTGCTGGCCACAGGCAGCACCTGAGTGGACTGTCAGACCCTGAGTGGGTGTTGAGGCTGGGGGTGCAGCAGGGACCACACCTCCATCAGCAGGGGAGGGAAGGAGCATCCCTCAGCACCTGGACCTTCGACCCACAGACCTCTGCACATCTGGTAATCTGACTCCAGCTCCTGAAATCCTTCCTCTGTGCTTCTGCTCCTGCCAGACCACTGTCAGCAGAAGTCCTCATACCTGGAACACCTGCTCTCACTGAAATCTGGCTCGCCCCTGGGGAGACTGCTTCCTCTGCAGCCTCAGTGCTCATTTCTGTACTTCCTAACTTTCCCCCACCCTCCTCTCTAATTGACCACCCCCAAGGTTTGAAGCCTGCACCATCAGATTATATCACTGACTAAACTACTTTATTACAGGGATTAACAGACCCCCGGATCACTCCTGCCACATTCCTTGAAGATGTTAAGACCTAGCATTCTATTACTCTCTCCAGTACCATTCCTGTCATAATCCTTGATGATTTCGATATTGACACTGATGATCTTTCAAAAAACCTGGACTCTTCTCAAGTTTTACCAACAGCAGTGCCTGTTGTCCTGTTGAGCCTGTGGCAGTCTGTTCCAGATGATCCTCATGCCAGAACATCGACCAGCACAGCTGATGGTCTGGTGAGAGACCCGGCCCCCTGGCACCAGGCAGGATAGACCCTGGCACACAGGCTGTCACCGGAGGGTCTGGGGGCTGCAGGCAGAGCTCAGGGTGGGTACTGTCCATCTTCCCTGCCTCTTGGCACATCCTGCCATGCGGATGGTTTGTGAGGGTTATACAAAAATGACTGGTCTCATTCCTTTCTCAGTCTTCTAAGCTGTGAACCCATTTGGCTTAGGACTGACCTGTTTCTGTTATTTTGGTTTTGAATCATTCTCCTGTGGAACTGGCAAAAGCTACATTTCTACTGCCTTACTAGCACAGTTTGCATCTTCACATGCTGTGAGTGTGGGCTGTGGTATGTGTTTGTGTGTACATATGTGGATATGTACATATCATGCAGCAGTCATGTCATGTTACTGCCCAGTGGGGAAGCAATAAGTACAATAAAAGTTGGATCAAAAAAAAAAAAAACCTGGACTCTCAATGACCTGACCTTTTCTCCTTCAATGATCTAATCTTCCACCCGGCTATAGCAACCCATTTCCAGAGTTATACTCCAGATACAAAGGTACAAATACTTGCAAACCCTACACAATCTCAGTTTCAAACATCACACTCTCCAATGACCACCAATGATCTTTCCAGCTCACTTCTTGTAGAACTGAGCTGTTCAAAACAGTAGCCCCCAGGCACATGTGGCTACTGAGTACTTGAAATGTGGCTAGTCTGAATTAAGATGGGCTGTAAGTATAAAATAAACATGAGACTTGGTATTTTTTTTTAAAAAAGACTGTAAAATATCTTATTGATAACTTTTCATATTGATTACATGTTTTACTGATATTTTGGATATATTTAATATCCATCAAATATTACTAAAATTAATTTCACCTGTTTTTTAAAATTTTTTTAAATGTGGCTATTTAAAAGTACACATGTGGAGGGGATTTAAATCATGTCAAGTACCTTTTCTGACCACAATGGGATGAAACTAGAAAGCAATAACAGGAGGAAATTTGGAAAATTCACAAATATGTGGAAATTAAACAACATACTCCTGAACAACCAATAGATTAAAGAAGAAGTCAAAAGGGAAATCAGTAAATATCTTGAGGCAAATGAAAATAGAAACACAACATACCAAAACTTATGGGACGTAGCAAAATCAGTTCTAAGAAGGAAGTTTATTGCAATGAATTCCTACATTTAAAAAAAGAAAGATCTCAAAATAAATAAATAGATAGATAGATAAATAAATAAATAAATACCTCAAACAAACTTAAGGATATACCTCAAGGAGCTAGAAAATGACAAACTAAGCCCAAAAGTAGTAGAAGGAAGGAAATTACAAAGATCAGAGCAGAAATAAATGAAATAGAGACTAAAAAAACAACAAAAATGATCAACAAAACTAAGATTTAGTTTTTTCAAAGGATAAAATTGATAAACCTTTAGCTAGGCTAAAGAAGACTCATAAATAAAATCAGAAATGGAACAGGAGACATTACAACTAATACCATAGAAATACAAAGGATCATAAGATCCTTGAACACATTCACCAACAAATTTGATAATCTAGAGGAAAAGGAAAATTCCAAGGAACATACAACCTACCAAGACAGAATTATGAAGAAACAGAAAATCTAAACAGACCAATAATAAGTAAGGAGAATGACTCAATAATTAAAGATTTCCTGTTAAAGAAAAGAACGGGGCCTGATGGCTTCACTAGTGAATTCCACCAAACATTTAAAGACGAATTAGTGCCAGTCCTTCTCAAACTCTTTCAGAAAATTCAAGAGAAGGGGATACTTCCAAATTTGTTTTATGAGGCCAGCATTACCCTGATACCAAGGCCAGACAAGGACACTACAAGAAAAGAAAATTACAGGCAAATATCCCTGCTGAACATAAATGAAAAAATTCTCAACAAAAGGCTAGCAAATTGAACTCAATAGCACATTAAAATGGTCATTCACCATGGTCAAGTGGGATTTATCCCCAGCATAAAAGAGTGGTTCAACAAATGCAAATCAATAAATGTGATATAACACATTAATAGAATGAAGGACAAAAACCATATGATCATGACAATAGATACAGAAAGAGCATTTGACAAAATTCAACATCTTCTCATGATAAAAAACTCTCATCAAATTAGATATAGAAAGAATGTACCTCAGCACAATGAGGACCATATATCAAAAGCCCACAGCTAACATCATACTTAACTGTGAAAAGATGAAAGCTTTTCCTCTAAATCAGGAACAAAACAAGGATGCCCACTCTCACCACTTCTATTCAACATAGTACTTGAAATCCTAGCTGGAGCAATTACATAAGAAAAAGAAATGAAAACCATCCAATTTGGAATAGAAGGAGTTAAACTGTCTATGTTTGCAGATGTGATCTTACATAGAAAAAGCCCTAAAGATTCCACCAAAAAACTCTTAGAATGAATAAACAAATTCAGTAAAGTTGCAGGACACACAATCAACATACAAAAATTAGTAGTGTTTCTATACGCTAATGATGAACTATTCAAAAAAGAAATCAAGAAAACAATCCCATTTACAACACCATCAAAAGAAAAATTAGAAACGGATTTAACCAAAAAAGGTGAAAGATCTAATACTAAAAACTATAAAACACTGACAAAAGAAATTGAAGACAGAAATAAATGGAAAGTTAGCCTGTGTTTGTGCATTTAAGAATTGATATTGTTAACATATCCATACTCAAAATAATCTAGATTCAATGCAATCCCACTGGCCAGTTAGCTCTGTCAGTTAGAGTGTGGTACTAATGACATCAAGGTCCAGAGTTCGATCCCTATACTGGCCACCTGCTCAAAAATACCCGTAAAAAATCAATGCAGGGCCAGCCCGGTGGCGCACTCGGTAGGGTGCGGTGCTTGGAAGTGCGGCGGTGCTCCCGCCAAGGGTTCAGATCCCATATAGAGACCGGTCCACTCACTGGTTGAGCGTGGTGCGGGCACGACACCGAGGGTTGCGATCCCGTTGCCGGTCACGGTACGGGCGCGACACCGGGGGTTGCGATCCTGTTACTGGTCACGAAAAAAGACAAAAAGGAAAAAAAAAAAAAATCAATGCAATCCCTATCAAAATTCCAATGACATTTTTTTCACAGAAATAGAGAAAACAATCCTAAAATTCAAATGAAACTATAAAAGACCCTGAATAACCAAAGCAATCTTGAGCAAAAAGAACAAATCTGATGGCATCACACTACCTGATTTCAAAATCTACTCATAGCCGTAGAATCAAATCAGTATGGTTCTAGCATAGAAACAGACACATAGAAACAGATATAGGCCGGGCCGGCCCGGCGGCGCACTGCTACAGTGCGCCGCTTGGGAGTGCGGCGGCGCTCCCGCCGAGGGTTCAGATCCCACATACAGACCGGTTCCTGCTCACTGCCTGAGTGAGGCACGGGAGCAACACCGAGGGTTGCGATCCCGTTGCCGGTCCCCGGTCCGGTACGGGGGCAACACTGAGGGTTGCGATCCGTTGCCGGACACGGAAAAAGACAAAAAGACAAAAAAAAAAGAAAAAGAAAAAGGAACAGAATAGAGGACCCAGAAATAAATCCATGCATTAACAGTCAACTGATCTTTAACAAAGGTGCCAAGAATAGGGAAACACAATAGGGAAAGGACCATCTCTTCAAAATGGTGCTGGGATAACTAAATATCCACATACAGAAGAATGAAATTAGAGGCCTTCTCCTGCACCATCACAGAAATCAACTAAAAATGGATTAAATTCTTAAACATAAGACCTAAAACTATTAGAAGAAAACACAGGGGAAAAGTTTCTTGACACTGGTCTGGACAAAGATTTTTTAGATATGGCTCCAAAAGCACAGGCAATAAAAGCAAATATAGACTAATAGGATTGCATCAAACTGAAAAACTTCTGCACAGCAAAGGAAACAATCAAGAGTGAAGAGACATCCTACAGAATAAGAGAAAATATTTGCCATACATCTGATAAGGGGTTATTATCATAGATCTGATAAGGAGTTGATATAAATGAAGAAGTTGAGTCCCAAAGACTCCACCCAGGTCCAGTCAATATAGAATCCCCTGGAAAATCTTGTTAAAAGTTGACTCAACTACTTGGCATATCAGGAATGTGAGTTGGTGAAGACAATGGAAGTCAAAATGAACATGAGCTATGAGTAAATGCTTTATGACACTGTCTTTGCTGGGGCCGAAAGCAGAAGTTTGCATGCAGGTAGTTTATTTTGAAAGTGATCCCAGAGAGCAGGAGTGAGAGGATGGGGGAACTAAGCAGGGAAGGAGGGGAAAAGCAACACCACATGTGTTATCAAGTTGGTTGGCCACCTCCACAGGAGACTCATGCTCAGTCTTCCTGGGACCATCTGACAATCCTGATGAAATTCATCTCAGAACAGTCATTGTGGGCAATGCATAGGGGAAATATTTATCCACTGGTTCCCAATGAGTAAGGATGGCTCCACGGGCACTGACTCCCAGCACACCTGGGTCATGCACTTGTGACTCCTCAGTGCCAGAACTTCAGAAATACTTAAAGACAGTAATTGGCTATTGGGTCATCAGCTCCTGCCTGCCCTAGCCCTGCCCAGTTGCAAAGTCTGAGGCCTTCAGGTTCAGCTCTGCTCAGGCCCTGGATATAGACAGTTCCATAATGGAGTCTACAGTTCCTGTCACCCTCACTCCCACCCCTCTCTCCTGCAGGCCCCCACCCCAACTTCAGTGTTATGCGTGGGCTTCTGCCTGGTTTCAAAATATGCATTCCAGTTCCCTGAAGGTGAAGTCCCAAATCCTGCCCAGCCCTTATGAACCTCCTTTTCCAGGGGGTGCTGGGCTATGTCCACGTAGCATGGCTGAACAGGGTCCTGTTCCAACCTGGACCTTTGGAACCTAAACATGGGTAAAATATTTGTACCACAATGTACTGCCCAGAGATACTTCTTTGGTGTCCTCACCAACAACTGCAAAATAGCAAAAGCCCAAATAATGATAATAGTAATAATAACAGCTGTATTTATTAAATGCCTACTTATCAAAAAATCTAAATTTTCAATGGCCTGGTACCAGGTGCTTTACATGAATTCTCTCATTTAGTCCTCGCGATAGTCCTGGGAATAAGCTTTATCTCCATTTTGCAGATAAAAAAATTGATGCTCAGGAAAGTAATTTACTTGTAGTCACCCAACTAGTAAAGGGTAGAATAAGGATTGGGGCTCTGGTCTGTCTGATTACAAAGGCCCTGCTCTATCTTAACCATTGTGATACACTGTCTCTCCAAGATGAGTCCCAAACTCACCATGTTTCCTTGGCCATTATAAATCATATTGCTTGTCAACCTTCTGGAGCTAGTCCTAAGCCAGCTCAGCATCCTATCTATGCCTTTGCCCAGACCTGGCTTCTACCTTCTCTCCATTCCTGATATGCCAAGTAGTTGAGTCAACTTTTAACAAGATTTTCCAGGGGATTCTATATTGACTGGACCTGGAATCTTTTTTGGCATATTATATTGCTCTATCAGTCATTTGACTTGGGCCATCTTTTTAAACTTAAAATGTAATATAAATTCCTTATGTGTTCTTTGAGTTAGGATAAAATTCAAGTGTACCAAGATCCTATCATGAGCAAGGTATGCCAAAGCCAAGAACAGTAAATGAGAGAAAGGGGAAAGGTAGAATGTGCTTCAGGGGATAGATTGAATTGGTGTTGAGAAAATGGTATGTAACTTTAAAAAAGCAAAAGGTGTTCTGAAATACCAACATTTAAAATCATTTTTCTTTTTTCTTTTTTTTTTTTTTTTGAGACTGGCCGCACCACGCTCAGACAGTGAGTGCGGTGGCCATCCCTATATAGGATCCGAACCCACAGTGGGAGCGCTGCTGCACTCCCAGCGCCACACTCTCCCGAGTGCACCACGGGCTTGGCCCATTTTTCTTTTCCAAAGTTGTTTCTTACCCTTCATATATTATATGCATACATGGCAAGAAGAAAGATCCATTGACCGTTATTTTTATACCTGCAAATATACTCCCAAGGTTCTATACATTTTTCAAGTCCTGAATACTTAAGGAAACAGAAACATACCTTAGCTGACTGGTTAGGTGTCTCCAAGGAAGAGGCTGTTCTGCCTGCTCCTTTCTGAATATTCAGACTGGGAGCACCTTATTCTCATGACGCATAATTTCTTTCTCATTTACAATTCTCAGTAGGATCTCTAGTTGATGGTTACATAGACCGTGTACTAATCCACGGGAACACTGTTTCTGCATTCAGTATAATAATTGGTCTTGCTTAAGCTCCAAAATCAATTATTGCTTCAAGACTTGGAAAATATTATCAACAAACAGTCATGCAAGAAAAAAAGCAGAAAAATTCCTGCAGTGAAAATGAATGCCATTGGTTTTCAGTCACACACAGCAGTAAAATTGATTAAATCCCTCAAGAATATGAGCTGACAAAGCAGTGGGAATGTGATAATGAAGGTCTCATAGCCTCACAGCAACTTTGCCTCTGAGAAGCTACCGAGGATGCCTAAATCCTTTTTATGATTACTAAGAGAAAAGAAAAAGTACCACAATTGCTAATCAATTCTTCTTTGCCATTAACTTTCTATATATTTTTTGAATAGCTATACTATTAAACAAAGCCCAGTATAGAATTTAATAAAAAAGAAATTCATCTAAAAACAAGACACACCTCCTCACTTTTTGGAATAGCATGTTCTCATGCAAACAAAAGACACGTTAATAGTCACATAGGCATGTGATACTATGAATGTAGTAGCTGGAATGGAAAGCAAAAAATCTAAATTTTCAAACCATTTCTGTCACTGGTCCCCTGTGCCTTTTAATAAATAACCTCCCTGTGATTATTTCCCTATTTACAAAAGGGTGGTAATTATTTCTAACCTACCCCAGAGAAGTAGAAGACAAAGTGTGCTCTACAACAAAAGATACTTTTTAAAGAACTTAAAAAACAACAGCCTTCTTCTTTGGAAAAGATTATTTCCGTTTTATGGAGAAATACTTTATGAAGAGTGAACTTTTCCAAAAACAGATTTTATAATCTTAAAAAAGAAAAAGATTCCTGAACATTAGCCTTGAGAGTACTTTGAACTATATGGGTACTAATGATTCAAATTTCAAAGAAAATAGGTTATACAGTATGAGTTAAATACTATGTTGACCCAGGATCCCATAATCCTATTTGTTACATGTTGTAACAATTTTTCTTCTAGGACCCAGGAGAAAGTGGTAACACATCACAGCAAACAAGTTAAACACTTCAGGTTTTCTTTGGAGCAGCTGGAAAAGGCTTTCTGTCCCCTTTCTGCCTCTGTCATGTCACCTTCTGCACTGGTGAATAACAATAGGTATAATCATAGTTCCTGTTCACATGCCCTTCTACATGCTGAGCCCCACTGGCGGTATGGACTTCAAGTAATGAAACTGGCTTCTTTTTTTTTTGAAAGCATTCCAACCCCAGCTTATGCAACCAAATAAACTGTATCTTTCAGTGGAGTCACTGGGAGGCAACACCCTTACTTCTATGATGCTGCCAGTGCTCAAAACTGTATTTGGGATTGCCTTCAAAGCTGGTTTAGGAGCCTCCTAGTGAAATCACTTCACCACTCATGCCTCCAAAGAAGTATGCTAAATAGACACAGCTCTTGCCTTATGGACGCTTACAGCCTACTATGTGTTATTCCTACCTGAGCCTGATCATTAGAAGAGAAAATCTTCAATAAATAATCCCTGGGGAACTCCAAAGAGGTATGAATTACAATTACAAAGCTATAATCTACAGCAGTGCTGTTAATAGAAATATAATGTGAGCCACATATGTAATTTAAAATTTTCTAGTGGCCACATTTTAAAAAGGTAAAAAGAAACCGTTAAAATTAATTTTAATAATATATTTTATTCAACCCAATATATCAAAATATATTATCATTTCAACATGTAATCAATATAAAAAATCATTGAGATACTATTTTCCATTCTTTTTTCATACCGAGTCTCCAAAATTTGGCATTTTACACTTCCAACCCATCTCAATTCAAATTAGCCACATTTCACATGCTCAGTAGCCACACGTGGTTAGTGGCCGCCATTGGACAGCACAGACCCAGGTCCCTTTCTCCCCTGAATAATGAATGCCACAGCACTATTCAGTATTGGACTAACTGAATTCTTCTTGTCATTTTCTTAAAATTCCTTTAACTTGTGAGTAGATGACGGTGGTACAAGAACATCATCTATAACACTGAGCAGAGTTTGGAATCAAAATGAAGAAAACCTTACAACAGTGTCAATGCAACACATTCCAGATAACATGGAAATTAAACAGAGATGGTAGAGAAAGGCCTAGAAGCTCTTTCATCTACCAACAATTCTGCCTCTTGTTGGCCTCTGATGCCAGTCTAGCTTGGAGGGGCTTCATGTGGATTCTCAAAGCTGGGAAAAGGCCAGAGACAGCTTTGAAGGGGAGGAGTTTGTCTCTGCCTAGGAAAAACAGAACCTGTTATCTAAGCTCCTAATGATTCATAATCCAAATATGCTGAAAACAAAGGAATAGCATGGGGCAAGGACCTGGGGAGAGTAGGGAGCTAGAGGGGCCAGAGAAGCTGAGACAGAAATACAATGCTGAGGACCATCAGGGGAGAAAGCAAAGGAAACTGTAGACTCAGGAAATGCCTCTGAAGACCCTTAATTTCAGTATCCTGGGCAAGGCAGCCAGGTATCTCTGCATTCTTCACAAGAATGCAGGCTCCGCGGCCCAGACCTGTGCACAGAGATTCTTCATGTCTGTTGTGTGGCACGGAGACACATCCTTTAGGGGGAGCCACACTGACCACAATCAAGATTTATTGTCCAGGACAAATGCACTACTCATTGCCCAGTGTCAATGAGTAGTCCAAAGAGCCTGCGCCTCCCACTGGGGCTGTCTAGCAGCTAAGCAGAATCCTCGGCCATGTGGCGCAGTGCTGGCCTCCTTACCCTACCTCCCACAGACAGTTAAGAGGTACCACGGCTTGTGCCTCAAGCTCTGATTCTCAAGTAAGAATCAGTGGGCAATTCTGATCTCCGTTTGCTTTTGCTATTTTGCGAATTAAAGAATGGAGGTGATCTCCTTTAAAGAATTTTAAATTTTTCTATCAAAAGGAAAAAAAAAAAAAAAAAAAAGTGGAAACCTGAGATGTTGAACTTAAAAAAATTCATGGAAATAATTCTGTTCCATAATTAGCCCTTGTTTTAATATTAAAATGTTTTAAATTATTAACCAGTTAAATTACTTAATTTTCCCTCCTATATATTCAAGCAAAGTGACCATTCCAGGAAGATGTGCCCTGTTTATAATGTGGTTTTACGTGCCCCTTAGAGCACCAATAGGAAGGCTGAACTGGCCTAGTTGCTGGGCCCAGAACACACCTTTGCTTTCCTCTTCCTGCATCAGGCCACCATCCACACCCTAAATGTCCCACCCTGTTTTCCATTCACCTACCAATATCTTAGCAATCATTCAATCACAGTTCAATTTATATCCCATCTCCCAAGAAGCCACCCAGCTGATCCCTCTCTCCTCCAAACTTCATCTTTCTGTTCCTCCCACTTGACCAGGAAGTGTGGCCCATGTAGGTGTGTGGCTGAAGCTTGAATAGATTGCACACTCTGCCACTGTAAGCATCTCCTGTGTTCTTTGTAGGCACTGTGCTAGACTAGTGGCTTGACGTATTTTGTCCCCTTCCTTACCATTCACACTCCCATCAGTAACATTGCTCCTTACACTAAGTGATTTTCAGCCTGGAGGTCAGGGAAGAAACAGCCCTTCCAGGGGATGCTGGGGATGCATCAAAGCCTCAGACATGGGAAAGGACTTCCCCAAACCATCTGTTTGCCCAGGGGAATCTGACGCTTATGCCTCACACTGAATTAAAGCCCACTACCACTATGCTAGGCGTTCTGTAAGAGAGGAGACCATATCTTATTTAGCTTCAGATCTCCCCAGGCTCAGCCCTAAATAAAATATAGAATCATGCTTGTTAGAGTCATGCTTGTTAGCTAATTCTTGTTACCAAGAAGAAAATGCTGAGTGGTCAAGTGACCTCACCTGGGATGACCACAACCCACCACAGACACCAGCCATGCCCCTCCCTTCGGGGACTCACAGATGTGAATGGTATGCATGGCACACTGGGCACTTTTGGGGACTGGGTTTGCATCGGACCCCACCATTCAGCCTCCTTGAGAAGGACCTTCTAACACAAATACGACACCAAAGTGGGGTTTTAAAATGGCACCATACCTCAAGCATTCTCAGTCCAAACATAGCACTCCCTTCACCCCCCCACCCGCACTCCTTGTACACTTTTGACTAATTTGCTTGAGTTTGAATATGCCACCAGATCACAGGCTGTTTTGAGGACAGACACACAACTTTTTTGGTAGTTTCCACAGCAGTGGATGTCATGTTAAAAATTTAACAATGTTTCTTAAATGTTTTGAAACAATTCTTATTTTTTTTAAAAAACTACACAAATAAGAAAGTGCTCTGGGATGGAAAGGATAAAGAAAAAGAAAAGACACTGTACTTTGAATAGTCGTCCTAGGAGAGGTTGCTTAAGATGTAGACCAGACTGTGAAAGAAAATCTCAACAGAGATCATAGAGATTAGCCGGTTAAGAGTGAAAACCACCGGAAAGGAATAAACCTGTGGTGCAAATAATCTCTGAAATATTTTCTCATTAAGAAAACATGAAAGAAGAGCCCTACAAGGTTAAGGATTGTTCTGTAAGAAATGAACAAGCCTGGAAGGCAGAATCTTTGTATACAATGTTTTGTTGATGCTTTGTACCTAACTGCCAAAGTCAGCAAGAGAAGCAACTGGAGATTTTTTCAAATATATTTTTATTATTGTTTTTAGCCTGGTGGGGGGATCTCATGCTTCTGAAAGCAAAGGCCGAGCAGCCTGTGTGAAGCCAAGCACAGCAGGGCGGTCTCCCACCAAGAGCTTAGGTACTGCGTTCCCAGGCCCTCCACAGAAGAGCAGGTCTCCACACACTCCTGGGGAGGCAGGAGACTGCAGTCTTTCCTCAGCTGACTGAGGCAGGGCCTCAAATCAAGTTAGAAAACCACAGCAATCTTTGTATAAACCCCAAGTGGAGAGGAATCTGGGACAGAACACTGGCAAAAGCTAGCTCTGGAACTAGGTTTTTTTGGAGCAAATGCCTCATTAGAAATATATTCCACACACATGCACTGCAGTTAGCATTGTCCTCAAGGAGAATCCAATACGTGGAGAGTAAAGTGGGGAAGAATTGGGCTGTTTTGATTCTCTAGCAGCTACAATTTAGCCTCTTTCCTTTTTTTTTTTTTCCTTTAAAAAAACTACTAAAGAGTAAATGTCCATTTTTACATTCTGGAAGAGATAAGTATAAACAACACACAGCTTTTGTTTTTAACTAACAATACTCGTGGCCCCTTTGAAACCTAAATTTGTTTGTTCTATTATTAAAGGCATTGTTAAAAATGTTTCCAGACCAAAAACACCTACAATACTATCTACTTTTTGCTGATTCGTAAACTAACGTTCCTAGGCCATTGGTCCCCTTTCTTCCTCCAGCTTCCTACCTCTGGCCATTTCACTGCTCATTAATATTTCCATTGGAAGAGGAGGAGAAATGGAGAAAGATAAAAACATGATAAGATAAGATAAGAACACTAAAATTTTGTAGAGCGTGATGTTTTCACATCATTGGTAAATACAATTTTTTTAGGCTGATCCTCACTCAGTTCTTAGAGATGGCTACATAGATATCAGACATACTTCAGCCAAAAGTTCAGGAGCTGTCAAATAGCTCTTTGTTTCAGCTGGAACTCAGAATGCAGTGAGCTGCATTCTCCCATGGTGGAAACCATTCCCAGGGGTATTACAAAAACCTATTGCTTTCCCTCCCATATGACTGGGGCAGCCCATGGCTGCTCTCTGGCACCCAGAAGGGCTACTCCAACCTTTCCATATCATTATCAAATTCAGTGAGGAGGCAAGAGCATAGGGTCGGGAGTGAGAGATGAGGCTAAGTCTCTAACATCAGTCAATTACTCAGCCTGTGATTTTCTCTTTTTTAAAATACAAAGACTGGGGGCCGGCCCGGTGGCGCACTGGATAAGTGCGCCGCTTGGGAAGCGCGGCGGCGCTCCCACCCGAGGGTTCGGATCCCACATACAGACCGGTTCCCGCTCACTGGCTGAGCGAGGCGCGGGGGCAACACCGAGGGTTGCAATCCCGTTGCCGGTCCCCGGTCCGGTACGGGGGCAACACTGAGGGTTGCGATCCGTTGCCAGACACGACAAAAGACAAAAAAAAAAAAAAAAAAATACAAAGACTGTATGCTAATGGTCTCTAAAATCCTTTCCAGCTCTATCTTTCTAGAAGTCCACTTGTCCAGACCTCTGAATGGCTTCCATGCTATAAGCGGATGTATTCTTCTTCTGGATCACAGCCTACTTTCACAGTATTACTAGCCTGAGCTCTAAAATCAGACAGGCCTGAGTTTGACTCCTGTTCATTTATGCTTAGCCTAAAGATTTCTTTACACAGTGAACTGTAACCTAACTTGATGTGTAAACAGAGTAACCTACTCTTGTATTCCAATGTGATGTGCAAGCAGACTGTAACCTACTCTCGTTAACAAGAGTGCAAGCAGACTGTAACCTACTCTCGTTAGCTAAGTCTCAGCCAATTACGGACAGTCAACTGTTCTGTACCTCACTTCTGTTTTCTGTATTTCACCTCCCTTTTTCTGTCTATAAATCTTAACTCACCAGGTGGCAACAGTGGAGTGCTGGTGGCTGCCCAATTCCCAAATTGTTCTTCACTCAAATTAAACTGTTACATTTAATTTGTCTAAAGTTTTTCTTTTAACTCTCCACTCTTCTACTTAGGAAGTGCTATGCATGACTCTGACCAGTAACATTACTCTCTAAGCACCTATTTCTTCATCTAGGAACTGGGGATAATAGCAGTACCTATTAAATGATTTAACACATAAAATGCTTGGCACAATGCCTAAGATACAGCAAATGCTCGTGAATTATTCGCTATTACCATCATCATCATCATCATTATCTACTTGGAAGCATCTGGAATGGACCCTGCTGTCTCCCTCTGCTTATCCAAATTCTAGGCATCCTTCCTTTTCTAGCTCAAATCCCACCCTCTCCATGAAGTCTTCTTATAAGGGCGATTCCAGCCCTTATTTCCCTTCTCTGCTATGAAATGCTACAGCACTTACTGTCATTGTCAATGTCACACAATTTAAAACTTAATTGTATAAACTTTTATACTACTAGCAATTGGGTCAGATGTCTAGTCTTACTGCTCAGATAACAATGTAAGATCTTGAAAGCAGAACCTAGAATGTACACAGAGGCGAGCATGTTGCTCATCATGCAGAAGGTAAGTTGAGGTTTTTATTTTACAAAAAAGTATTAATGCAAGTTTGCAAAGTGTCAAGTGTATACATGTGGATTGGAAAGTAGGCCTCAATTTTTATACTTATTCAGAGCTTCCTGTGTTTTTTTCAGGATTTACAACAAAATTCCTAAGTAGAAGAAATCATTCCCTATATTCCCAAGAAAACTAAAGCCAGCCCCTCCTCAAGCTTCAAAGGCTCTGAGGTATAATCCTGTTGAAAGCATCTGTTTACTCAAAGTTGTTCTTATCTTCACAGTCACTCACAAATGATATTTTAAACAGTTAATTATCCTTATCATTCAGAAGTCCTGGGCCTACAACAATTGCTTTTCTTGAGGAGGCAAATGGTGACATAGAGTCACTATTGTCTGTTTTTCAGAGCAGTCTGCTGAGCCCACTGCCCTATGCGTGGGGACACTAGTGCCACCACAAAAGTTTCAGTTTGAGCATTTGCATTTAATTGTGACTGTTTATCCCAGGGACAGAACTAGTAGAAGATGGGAGACAATCATAAAGAATACTAAAAATTTTCCACCATTCCATAGTGACTGCATGTGGTAAGTAGAATTATGGTCCCCAAAGATGTCCATGTCCTAATCTCTGAACCTGTAAATGTTACATTACATGGCAAAAGGGAATTGAAGTTCAATTCCATCCAGATAGAATTAAAGTTGCTAATAGGCTGACCTAAATATAGGGAGATGATCCAGGATTATTGGCGAAAGGGTAGGTTATGAGCTCTAGAGCAAAAGAGGGAAGAAGAGTAGATCAGAGATGTGAGAGAAGGAGATTCAAAACATGAAAAGGACTCGACCCACCGCTGACAGCTCTGAAGATGGACAAAGAAAGTTAAAGAATAAGGGGCAGCTTCTAGAAGCTAGAAACAGCTCTCAGCTGACAGCCAGCAAGAAAATGAGGATCTCAGTCCTACAACCACAAGGAATTCAATTCTGCCAACAACCCAAATGAGAAGGGAACAGAGACTCCCATAGAGCCTTCAGAAAGGAATGCAGCCCTGCTGACACCTTGAGTTTATCTTGGTGAGACCTGTGTGGTTCAGACCCAAAGAACTGTATGATAATAAATTTTTGTTGTTTAAGCTCCTAAGTTTTGTGATAATTTGTTGTGGCAGCAATAGAAATAATAAAGTGCTCTTCCATTAAAAAAAAAATTGAACTATTATCCCCCAAATAGGTAAATTTACTGTTTCCATATCTCTGAGGTCAAGAAGGTAGTTATATCCAAAGTATAATATTTTACATTATTTAAACAAAAATAATAAATAAGTATGGCAGAGAAACTGAGTGATATTAAGGCTCTAGATAAGAAAGATTTATCAGGAACATTTTGGGTTAGCCCTGCAAATCAAGTTCAAAACAAAATTTCCACATACTCCAAGTGTACTCCAATGGATTTTTTAAAAGTCTTTTTTAAGTGGATGGGGCATCTGAAATGGAAGGATAGAAAAGAATCACTAACATGTTAAAGTAAAAAAATATATAGTAAGCATGCATTCAACTCAAGAGGCAATCAAATCTGTCATTCAGCTTCTGCATGAATGATATTAGTGTTTGGTCCCTGTAACACCAAATGGCCAAATGCCTATTTGAATGTCATTTCTGGCATCCTTGAACTTGAGCATGACCAATAATGGTATGAGGTATGGTGCACCATCATAGCTAATCAGTGTAACTACATCAGTAAAACAAAAAAGGCACATTATTTGGTGTTGTTAATATCTGAACAGTATCTTTCAAATATAGATGTGCATTTCAAATGACATTTGGAGTAAACAAAAAACCTCCTTATGTGCTTTACTTTTTATGTTACAATTCTAATCAAAGTATAAATGTTTATTATTGTAAGAGTAAAATACTTCAATCAGTTATGACTGTTATGTTACAATGTTACCTATATATGATTATTAATATTATGATGTTATATATATTTAAGAACTTTCAAATAGTTAAAAAATAGAAAAATGAACAAACAGTTATACAAGAAAGTGTGGTAGCTAGATAACTTTAGAAGGAACCTTGTATCCTTATGAAACCATATCTATTTATAAATATTAAATAATAATACAAAACAGAATAGATTACTGTAGGGAAAGTGAAGGGAAATGGTCAGGGCCCCTCAGATGTTCAGAATCTTGCTGAGTATTTTATGTAAATAAGCACACGCACCCAGGTGTTCCTTGGTTATTGTCTAATGTAATTGCACATGTGCACCTAGGTGTCCTGGGTTATGGACTTAAGTATAAAGGACGAATGGCTCTGATCCAAGGTCTCCCCTCCCCGGGGATGCCCCCGGGGACGGGGGAGAACATGGCGAGGCTGCTATTGATGCTGGAGGCTGTTGCTGCTGCTGCCAGTACCCCTGGGATGCCTGGAGAGGCCCCAAGAAGCCACTGCCGCTGCTGCTGCTGAGGACTGAGCTCATGTCCTCTGCCAATGGCTCCCAGGATCTTTCCCAATTACCTAGTGTGGACCTGCTGTGTGTGAGGGGTCTCTGATCCAGCCTGGTACGTGAGGGGTCTGGTGACCCAGTCTGTACAATGGGTTTGAAAGGTCTGAACCCTAGCCCTGACAATACAAATGGAAACTTAGTATAACTAAAATAATGAAACGTTTTGGCTTTAGTTATGAATGCCTACCCATACAATTGGCACAGTCACATAGCAATACAATTGGCTATGTCAGCAGGAATCCAACAAAAACCCCAACCACACAATTGGCATAGCTATGGCCCTAACCGTACAATTATATAGTTTCAATTTTTCTAGTAGTATTTGGTAAACTAGCATTCATAACATTAAACAAAATGACCTTTAAGAATTACATTCAATTTTTGATTATTTCATTTAGGTCTTAAGTTTTTCAAGAAAAAGGGCATGAATTAAAAGCAGAATTTCAACTTAGTTAATTCAATTAGTGGTACAAAAACTCCAAAATCATGTCCAATAGCTCCCATGATAAATCAACTTCAATTTCAACAGAACAAAGAATATTAAAAATATAAGGAAAAGAAGAAAGTATCAGAGGAGATAATGAGGTTCTCAAAACATATTGTTTTCTCAGTAAGCAAGCTTAAAACAAAAGACTGCTTTAGAAAATAATTCCTCATGATTTTCAGGAGATGGATGCTAAAAATGTAAAGGAAAAGTTTATGGCAATAATTGCTACAGACTGCTAACCATCTTCAGTTGAAGAAGCCGGGCCTTGACATTCCTGATGCCATCTAACAGACTGTTGAATTAGGAAATAAACCACTTAGTCCTGCGAATGCTCAGCCTTGCTCCCTGCTGCTTCCCAGGGCCTAGCGGAGAGTATGGTCTACAGCAGGTGTGCAGTTGACAAATGGATTAGCAGGTAGCCTGATGAGAGTAACATGATGAAACAGACGCAATATAGGATCAAAAAAAAGGACCAGAACAAACAAGAAGGACACTTGAGACCAAATGCTAGAAATAGTTTGGCCTCTAGTCATGGTTTGGACTCTAGTCATTTAGCTATTATTTATTACAAAGCCTAACAATAGTAAAGCACTGGGTATGTGTCAGGAACTGTTGTAATCCCAACGGTCCTATCAGGTAGGTACAATTTTTATCCATATTTTACAAAGAAACCGAGGCACCAAAAGTTTAACTATCTTGCCGAAGATTGCATAAGTATCACAAGAGAGTCGAGAGTTAGACCCAGGCAGTCTGTTTCCTGAGTTTCACAAAACTAGTTCCTCTCTGTGTCTTAATTTCTTTCTAAGATCAGAAGATCCTTACAACTCTTTTTTTTTTTGTCTTTTGTCTTTTTCCGTGTCTGGCAACGGATCGCAACCCTCAGTGTTGCCCCCGTACCGGACCGGGGACCGGCAACGGGATTGCAACCCTCGGTGCTGCTCCCGCGCCTCGCTCAGGCAGTGAGCGGGAACCGGTCTGTATGTGGGATCCGAACCCTCGGGCGGGAGCGCCGCTGCGCTTCCCAAGCGGCACACTGTAGCAGTGCGCCACCGGGCCGGCCCCCTTACAACTCTTTTTTAAGAGGGCGAAGGAGAGATAGGTGTAATACAAAATGTCAAGTTGCCCTTAACGTGATTTAATCAAAATAAACAAACCTCTGCTCACATAGAAAGCTGAAGTTCTCATCTACAGAGATTTCTCAAAGCCGGCAGATCTCACCGGTGCCTTCTAATTAGTTCATTATTTTGTTTTGCTCATCTCTAGTAAGCAGAATCTTGAAGTGTGAAAAGTCCTGCATAGTTCTTTAGGCTTAGACAGGGCTCACCTAGCTACTTGTCCAAATAGGAGTCCCAGCAGTAACACGTTCAATAACATTTGTTTGCAGAGATCACAGACACACTTAACAATTAGCCTGACTTTATAGATTTTCCATCTGTGATATTTGGTCAGACTGCTACAGGAGACAGCAGATGTGGGCACCAGATGAGACGCAATGTCAGTACAAGCATCTACAGCTGTAGTCTCCTGATTTGATCTTGCTGTGTCTATGGTTTCCAGGTGGTTATTTCTACACAGAATCTGCCTTTCATCTTGCCTCATCCTCCACTGCAGCCTGTCCAACAGAACATTCCTCTCACCTCGTGGGGAATTTTGGCTCCAGTGAGCTCTGACAGGAGTGCATGATATAAGAAATGGATTCATCTTAAATGTGACCTTTAAAATGAAATGTAAAAGAAGAGGAGAAAGTAAATCCAAATTGGAAAGCTTCATGCAATTTAGTCAGTAAATACGTTCAGTTCAATATATATCCTCCATTAATTATAAACTCAGAGAAAGGCCATAGTGCTGTCGTCTCACAGAAGTATGAAAGTAATGATTGCTTCATGTTTCTCTTGCTGCAAGTTCATTATCAACAACACAATATTATATTATAGAATATATGAAGCAATATAATCAAACACTGAAGATCTGATGAACATGGGGATTGAGGAGCATCTTGCCTTGGACTCTGGGATTGTGGATTCAATGGTTTGTCACAGAGAATACAAAATGCAAGACTGTTCTGGGGGCCTTCGAAATGTGTTGGTTATTATTTTCACTCAATAATATAATCAACAAATTAGCACCTACTACTAATAAAATTTTAAAGTGATCCATGCTCTCAGTATGGACATTAATATGTAAAATCTAGAGAGGTGACATGGTGTATTGCTAGGGCTAGGCTCACAGACCCTCCAAACCCGTTGTACAGACTGGGTCACAAACCCCTCACCTGCAGATCCACGAGCTAGGTAATAGGAAAAGATCTTGGGAGCCGTGGGAAAAAAAATTAATAGGCTTTATTCAGATGCAGGCTCAGGTAGCTAGCAGCAGCAGCCCTAGTGACCTCCTGGGGCATCCCGAGAGCCCTGTGGATCAGATCCATTCATCCTTTATCCTTAAGTCAGATAACCCAAGACTCCTGGGCACACATACACAACTACATCAGATATCAGCCAAGAACACCTGGGCAGACATGCACAGTTACATATTTACATCAAATGCTCGGCAAGATTCCAAACATCTGAGGGATCCTGACCATTTACTTTTCATTTTCCCTGTACATGGATTGATGACTGGCTAGGGAAAAGATCATTCTAGTCTCATAGTTTGGAGCTATGTGTCGTCATTTCCCTCTTTCATAGATGTGTTAAATAAATGCATAATTGCAAAGAGAAAAACAGTGTGGACACACTATCTGATTTATTCACTTAACAGATTTTCCTCAGCTTTGTCAGAAATTCATTTAAGTGTCTGAAGGACCTAGTGATGTTGGTTTGCTAGCAGTCAGATAACTTTGTCCCTGGCACAGTTTCTACAATATTTTAATAAATCTTCCAGTTTTATAGTACATTTAATAACATGAAGGAGTTATCCATTTGTCAGCTACCAGTCTTGAAGGGAATTCTATATGTAAGGGAGAAAGGGACATAAGATTTAGGGATATTAGTTAAGATTCTTTATTACTCCATTTGAGATATTAAATTACATATAATTTTGTGAAAGCTCAGAAAATAAATATTAAAAGTTTCGGTTCTGCAATGAATTACTGCTGGGAGTTTGGATGTATTGTCCTCCCAGAACTCATGGAACACTGATCCTCAGTGTGGCAGTTTGGGTCATGGTGGCGGATCCCTCATGAACGGATTAATGCTCTTCCTGGGGGAGGAGGGGTAGTGAGTGAGTTCTCGCTCTGTTAGTTCCCACAAGAGCTGGTTGTTTATAGGACTCTGGCAGCTCCTCTCTCTCTCTCTCTTGCTTCCTCTTGCCATGTGATCTGCTTGTACCTGCCAGCTGCCTGCCACTTTCTGCCATGAGTAGAAGCAGCCTGAGGCCTATGTCAGACGCAGCTGTCCCAGAATCGTAAGCCAAGTAAACCTCTTTCCTTTATAAATTACCCAGTCTCAGGTGTTTCTGTTAATAGCAACACAAATGGACTAATACAATTACTCTACTTGTCTAAGCAGAAATGTGCTATTGAACAGGATCCAGTGTTCCTAATGGTGGTGCTACTGAGATCTGGGGCAGAGCACTCCTCCCTTGTGTAGGACAGGTCTGAATGCTGCAGGTGCCTGTCCACTAAATGGCAACCTCACCCTCAAGTCACTGCGACAACCAAAACCATTTCCATACATTTCTAAATGCTCCTCCCTGCCAGTCTCCAGTGGACTAGGAATCCATGGATTTTGGATCTACTGCTATGTGGATTATGTGAGCACTCTGGCCATGGGCTGCACTCTTTCCAGTTCTCTACAAGTGCCCCAGTGCCAGTGGAAAGGATGGCTCCACCAAAGACCATCACCAGCACTGACAAAAGTTCTGAAAACCCACAGAATACAGAACAATCCAACTTTCTGAGTCACAAGAACTCTCAGAGAGCAACTGGTCCAAGCCCTCCTACATGTTTCTTAAATCTGTCCTTCCATCTCCATCCATTTTCCCTGTGCCTTTATTCAGGTGCTCCTTAACCTCCCACCCTCCCTTTACTGTCTGAATCTTCTAAAAGACCTGCCTGCCTCCAGTCACCCTCTACACCAATCCTAAAGTGAAAACCTGATCCTGCTTAAAACCTTTCAGTGCCTCCCCACCACCTGCAGAGGCCCTTCACAATTCCTTCCTGTGTGTACACAGGCCCTGCCTGAGCTGGCTCATGCTACCATCCAGGCTCACATCTCACATGCCCCACCTTGCAGTGGCTCCAACCAGTGGGAACTCCCACAGCACTGCTCTCTTGGCCTCTCTGAGCTTCATTCACATTCCTCTCTCAAGGTGAGAACACTGCCCAGTCTCCTCAGCCCTCCACATCGCTCATCTGGCTAACTCGTTCCTGACCTTTCCAATCTCAGAAAGCCTCCCCAGCCCCCTGGGCTCTGGTAGATGCTCCTACTGTGTGCGAGCAGCACCCTGGACTGTGCCCTAACTAGCACCCTGCACTGCATTATAACAACACATTCACTTGTCTGCTTTACTAAACTGTGAGTTTCCTAAGGGCTGCAATTATGACCCATCTTTTTATCTGCAATGAGAGACTGAGTGGATAAATGAATGGTCAGGCAACCTGCATTTAATACATAATGAAACTGAGGCTAGAGTCTATGTAACTCATTGGCAGGAAAGCTGGGACTCGAAGTCTGATCATATCCTATTGGAGAATGATTACAAGGGTCATATTTGTATAAAATGAACAGAATAGTTTGTAATGAGACAGGAAACATTTGTTAACAGTAGTATTAATCACACATGGCAGAAAGAGTGGCATTAATCAACATTGTGATTTACATGCATTAAAGTCATGGAGAGCAGAATAATTAAACTTTTCTTATTAGCTTTTTTGAAGAGTCTATTTCTAGAAATGGAAGCATTTACCTGAAATGAAGACTATCTAAGAGATGTTGAACCTCAAACCCAGTTGTTTCCTGGCAGCCATATATATGTTCCTCCTAGCGAGGAGAATATATTTACGTATGTATCAATTTTTATATAAATATATATACATTTAGGTAAATTTTATATACATGTTTAATTTATATAACTTTAAATAACTATATAAAATTTAAATAACTATATATATACATATATATTCCTCTTAAGTTAAATTCCTAAGGTTTAAATAAGAGTTACCTTACCTCAGAGGTTCTCAAATTTCTGTGTACAAAAGGATCACCTAAATTCATATTACAAGTAAAGATTCCTAGGCCCCAACCCCTAGGTTTCTGATTTGGTAGGTCTGTGATAGAGTCTGAGAAACTGAATTTTTAAATTGAGGAGAAATTCACATTACATAAAATTAACCATTTTTTTTTTTGTCAATATACAATGTGGTTGATTATTATGGCCCATCACCGAAATCTCCCTCCCTCCTCCCTCTCCCCCTTCCCACCCAAGAATGTCCTTTCCGTTTGCTTGTTATAACACCTTCAATAAAAATTGTAGTTGTTATATCTTCTTCCTCTCCCGCCCCCCCCCCCCCCCCC
>NW_007728330.1:262660-263541 GCF_000696425.1 Galeopterus variegatus
TGCATCTATATTCATCAAGGATATCGACCTGTAGTTTTCTTTCTTGGTTATATCTTTACCTGGTTTTGGTATCAGGATGATGTTTGCTTCATAGAATGAGTTTGGGAGATTTGCATCTGTTTCCATCTTTTGGAATAGTTTGTAAAGAATCAGTGTCAATTCCTCTTTGAGTGTTTGGTAAAATTCTGCTGTGAATCCATCTGGTCCTGGGCTTTTCTTTGTTGGGAGCTTCCTGATAACAGCTTCAATCTCCTTTATTGTTATTGGTCTGTTCAGATTTTCTACATCTTCCTTGCTCAGTTTTGGTAACTTGTGTGTGTCCAGAAATTTGTCCATTTCCTCCAGATTTTCAAACTTGTCGGCGTATAGTTGTTTATAGTAGTCTCGAATGATTCCTTGTATTTCAGATGGATCAGTTGTAATATCGCCTTTTTCATTTCTAATTTTTATTATTTGAATATTCTCTCTTCCTTTTTTTGTTAGCCACACTAATGGTTTATCAATTTTATTTATCTTTTCAAAAAAACAACTTTTTGATTCGTTGATCTTTTGTATTGTTTTTTGGGTGTCAATTTCGTTAAGTTCTGCTCTAATCTTGATAATTTCTTTCCATCTGCTAGCTTTAGGTTTAGATTGTTCTTGTTTTTCTAGTTCTTTAAGGTGCAGAGTTAGGTTGTTCACTTGCCATCTTTCCATTCTTCTGAGGTAAGCATTTAATGCAATAAATTTCCCCCTTAATACTGCTTTTGCAGTGTCCCACAAGTTTTGGTATGATGTATCATTATTTTCATTCGTTTCAATAAATATTTTGATTTCCTGCTTGATTTCTTCTTGGACCCACATGTCGTTAAGTGGAATGCTGTTTAATTTCCATGTGTTTG
>NW_007728330.1:264966-286995 GCF_000696425.1 Galeopterus variegatus
TTTCCTCATTTCATCATGCTGTCTAGCTGAGTTTTCTTGTATCTCATTCAGTTTCTGTAGAGTTCTCACTCGAAATTCCTTGTCATTCCTTTCAAGGGCTTCTTGTTCTATAGGATCTGGAGTTTGAGATTTATTAACTTTTGGTGGTATACTTTCTAGGTTTTTTGTATTTCTGGTATCTTTTTTTTTAGTTTTTCATTTTGGCAGGGGGTTTCACAGTGCCCAGGTTTGACCCTATTGGCTCAGTTGGCCTCTAGTGTCTTGTGTGTGTGGTTGCCTCGAGCCTTGGGCCTCTCCGGGGAGGCTCCTCTCTGGTCAGCTTGGAGTCTGCTGGGCTGCTGGATCACTGGACGGTACCGCAGGGTGTGTGGCCTCTTTTGAGCTTCCACTTCCCGTGTAGAACTTCTCTCTGTTCCGTGTGCTCTGGCCCTTGCTGCTAGATCACGCAGTGGCAGCCCCACAGGTTGTGTGTTTTCTGCCGAGTCTGCGCACTAGGTGGGGCTGTTGGATTTTTTTTTTCCTTTTTGTCTTTTCTTGTGACTGGCAACGGATCGCAACCCTCAGTGTCACACCCCTACCGGACTGGGACTGGCAACGGGATCGCAACCCTCGGTGTTGCGCCACTATGCTCCCAAGCGGCGCACTGTAGCAGTGTGCCACCGGTCCGGCCCAGGGGCTGTTGGATCTTACCGAGGAGGCCCGCAAGGTGTATTTTTTCCTGCCTCCATAACTGGACACCTCCCCTCTCTACGCTGGGGCATGTCTACTGCAACCCTGTCTATCAGCCATGTCTTCAAGCCCCTGCTCGGCTCCGCCCCGCCCAGGAATACTTTCAGGTTTCTCCTAGACGCAGTCTACCAGTCACTCTGGGTGGCTTTGTAGCACTGAGTGGGGCTTTCTCAGTGTGAGCTCCTCCGGGGAGGAGCCCGCAGCACACAGTTCCTCTTTGAATCCCCCCAGTGCAGATTGACTCCAGCGCCCGCCCGTATTCAGCTCTCCAGCAGGCTCAAGTGAGCTCGGGAGCGTTCCGACCACACTTTTCCTAACCAGAAATCGGCTAGGCGTTTTTCCGAACTGGTGGCCGCAGAGGTGGTATCTGCCTCCCAGCAACAGGAGGGTTAGGGTGCGGTGGAGTAACAATTGGCCCGGCCCACTTTTCCCTGTCTCCCAATGCTGGCCAGGGGCTCCCCACACCACCAGCCCCACCATAGAACTGTGGAGGGAGTGGGATGGGAGGCCGGCCCGCAGGCCCTGGAAGGCCCGCGCCGGGTCAAGCAAGTGGCAAGGCTCAGTGAGGAGCCAAGCCAGGTGGGGGAGGCAGACCTGGATGAACTGGTCAGCTCCGCCCCCACCCGAGAAAATGGAGGCAGCCCTGGGGCCGGTGGCTGGCCTGGTGTGGCAGGCGGAAGCCGGACGGGCGTCTGCCTCGCAAGCAGGGCTGGGCTGTGGGTCACTCACAGAGCTGGACATTCTGGGCGGCACTCTCTCTGTTTCCACGTTGGCGTGGACCCCGTGTTTGGTCTCTGGTCTCTGCCGCCTGGGGCTGCTCGCTCGGTCCTGCGGCGCAGCTCGGGCGCTCTCAGGAATCTTCTTTTGTGTTGGCCCTAAAGTTCGAGTCTGTAGTTGCTTTTTTATAGTTGTAGATTAGTTGTTCAAAGACTTATTCATTTTTTGTTGCTCTTGGAAATGCAAATAGCACTCTGGCAGCTCAGCGCACACTTCTCAGGCTCACGCTGTCTTCTGGCGCTCCCTCTCCAGACCAGTCGCCATCTTGGAATACCCACGTTTCGCTTTTTATAAACCCTTTTCTTTTTCCCAGCTGAGAGCCCCGCTGCTCTGCGGTGTCCAAAATTAACCATTTTAAAGAGTTCAATTCCATGACATTTAGGACACTGACAATGTTGCACAACTATCATCTCAGAAACTGCATTTTTAACAAATACCCCACTGTTGCTGGGGGTCCCCAGATGGCACACTGACAATAACCACCCTAACAGCTTAGATGGGTAGAGATGACAAGGAATGAGAAGCCTCCTGGATTTCTCTCAGATTATAAAAAGAATTTTTTTAAAGTCAGCTTTCCCAAACTTCAAAACCTAAAAAATAAGAGAGGCCTTTGCCTTTCTCTGTCACTAAATGTAATCTTGATACCAAGAAGCTAGTTTATTTCAGGGTTTTCTGTATTAATGAATACAGAATATTTATTTGTCTGGATGCACCCAGTATTCTTATGCTTATAGACAAGAACAGTGCTAAGTGAAGTAAAGTGAAAAAACTAGAAAAATGAATCACAGCTCTATGACTAGTCAGTCCAAGTCCTGTTTCCTTGAGTTTCAATCACATCATTATCTTCAGGCAATAAAATTGTCAATAAACACAGAAAAAGAGTCTGGAGAAAGAAATGCAAATTAGGTTTCTCCATATAGTCTAACTCTCATCTAAATGTAAGTAAAACTTTTTATTCTGATACGCCTTAATATAAATATATAATGACTGCATTAAGATGTATGATCAATCACTGTTTTCTCTTCAACATTTCAGAATCAGGTTTTTGAGTTTTAATTCATGACCTAGTTGCTCAAGAGCTGGCTTTAGTTTTAACTCATTTTACTCAGGGTCAGATTTCTGTGCAGATTCCATATAAAGGTGGGCCGTGGTGACAGGAGTCCAGGTCACAACAGTGTCTGCCTCATAGCCACCAGTGCTGCTTCTCTTAACCAATATCTTAATAAAATAACAAACTCAGAACAAGATGAAAAGCCATCATGACATGAGAAACCAAGATGGACAGATAGCCTATAGTGCCAGAATCTTAAGAGAAATTTCCATGTAATATAAGGCCAAAGAAGTTGGGCTGAGGAAACAAGGGTGGGCCTATTCTATTTGTCTCACACCATAGAGCCACTCCGTCTATCTGAAAAGAGGCAGGAATACACCCTGAGAGTCAGACCATGCTAATTTTTGACATGACCAGAGAACTGTTACCTCCTCAACTTTCTATATTCCGTTAGAGACCACAACTCCCAGAAGACAATGGGCAGGCGAAGAGAGAGGTCTGGCAGTGGGACCCTCTGTATCCTGGGGCATGTTCCCAAAAGTAAAGCCCTGAAGGTATAGAAGTGGGAAGAGTCTAGTAACTGCATGCTGGGGTTCTTCTAGCCTGCCAAAGAACCAGGTAGCCAAAAGAGAAGAAGACGTAACTAAGTCAATCAGGCTGAATATAGAACACTTACTGGCTAAAAGCCACTGGGTACTTGGTGAGTTGAGGGCACCAACCTGATCTCAAGCTACAGATCTGAGAAGTATTGGCTGGTCAGTTAGCTCAGTTGGTTAGAGTGCTGCCTTATAACACCAAGGTCACAGGTTTGAATCCCCATACCGGCCAGCTGCCAAAAAATAAAATAAAAAATACAGATTTGAGAAGGAATTAATTACAGAAAAGTGAACAGAGGCCAAGAAATGGCCACACACTCTGTGTGAACAGATCCTTCACCACTTATACTCAGAGGAAGAGTATATAGCTGGCGATGAATTAGTATAAAAATGAAGATTTTAGAAAACTTCTATTAAGAAAGATTCAGGAATAGGATTTCTATGAAAAGAAATGTACAAAGCTAAAAGTAAAGATAAAGGATAATGGGATGAGATAAAAGGAAAAGAAGATGAGATGCAAAAGGATAACTGATTAGGGTAATTATGTACTGACCTCAGGTCCATCTGGGTTTGAATTCTAGCTTTTCCATTTGTTAGATATGCAGCCTTAGGAAAATCATTTAACTTCTTTAAGTGGTTAAAGAAGTTTTGGTTTCTTCATTGGTAAAATGGAGATCTAGAAATCAATCTCACGACGTTACTTTGAGCTTTAATGCTTACAACATGAGCAATAATGAGAAAGTATAAGAACACCACCAGAACAGGGCCCAAGTATGCAGTCAACATTTAATAAGTAGTGGTCATTATCATTACTAACAAGCTTAGAAAAAAAGAGAACTGATTGATACAAAGAAAAGACTACAAAGAAACTAAAAATACAATCAATAATAATCTACATTGGAGATATTAAATAGTGGAATTAAAATTACAAAAATGTCTAACTGGTAATGCGAAGGAACTCCAGAGGCTGAGAAAAAGGACAAAAAACTGAAAAGGTTCAGGGCCGGCCCAGTGGCGCAGTGCTACAGTGCGCCACTTGGGAGTGCGGTGGCGCTCCCGCCGAGGGTTCGGATCCCACATACAGACCGGCCGCTCACTGGCTGAGCGAGGTGCGGGCGCAACACCGAGGGTTGCGATCCCGTTGCCGGTCCCGGTCCAGTACGGGGGCAACACTGAGGGTTGCGATCCGTTGCAGGTCATGAAAAAAAAAAAAAAAAACTGAAAAGGTTCAAGGAGTTTTATGGTTGATTTGCTTCTTGTGGTTATATATATATTTCTTTTTATTAAAACATAATTGTACATATCTGTGGGGTACAGTGTTGAATATCAACACCTGCGTACAATATGTGATGCTCATATCAGAATAATTAGTATAGACAACATTACAAAATGTAATAATTTTTTGTGGCCCCTTACCAATTTCTTGCTAACTCCCTTCCCCCTCTCCCTTTTCCACCTCCGGTGGCCTCAGTTCTATTCTCTCCTTTTCAAAATTCAATGAATTATTGTGATTATTGTGTCTTTCCTTTTTAATTATTTATTTTTTTAGCTCCCACTTATGAGTGAGGACATGCAGTATTTCTCTTTCTGTGCCTGGTTTATTTCATTTAATAATTTTCTCTAAGTTCTCTAGAGAAAATAAGAATAAGAATTAGAGAAATAAGTTTCTCTAATTATTGTTGCTGTGAATGGCAGAATTTCATTCTTTTTATGGCTGAATAGTACTCATTGTGTGTGTGTGTGTGTGTGTGTGTGTGTATACATATATATATATATATATACACACCACATTTTCCTTATCCAGTCATCTGTCAATGGACATTTAGATTGGTTTCCATTCCTGGCTATTGTAAACAGAGTGGCAATAAACATGGGAGTGCAGGTATTCCTTCAACATGATGATTTCCATTCCTTCAGGTATATACCCAGCAGTGAGATTGCTGGATTGCATGGCAGTTCTATCTGTAGTTGATTGAGAAACTTCCATACTGTTTTCCATAATGGCTGCACTATTTTACAGTCCCACCAACAGTGTAGGAGGGTTCCCTTTTCTCTGCATCCTTGCCAACATTTGTTATTCTGTCTTTTTAATAATAGCCAGTCTAACTGGGGTGACATGATATCTCAGTGTGGTTTTGATTTGCATTTCCCTGATGCTTAGTGATGTTGAGCATTTTTTCATGTATTTGTTGGCCATTCATATATCTTCCTTTGAGAAGTGCCTATTTAGCTCCTTTGCCCATTTTTTAATCAGGTTGTTCATTGTTTCACTGTCCAATTGTTTGAGTTCCTTGTATATTTGGGATATAAATCCCTTGTCAGATGCATAGTTTGCAAATATTTTCTCCCATTCTGTAGATTGTCTTTTTGCTCTGTTAATTATTTTGCTGTGCAGAAGCTTTTAGTTTCATATAATCCCATTTGTTTATTTTTCCTTTTGTTGCCTGTGCTTTGGGGGTCTTATTCATAAAGTCTTTGTCCAGTCCTACTTCCTGAATGTTTCTTCTATGTTTTCATTTAGGAGCTTTATATTTTCAGGTCTTATACTTAAGTCTTCAATCCATTTTGAGTTGATTTTGGTATATGCTAAGAGGTACAGGTCTAGTTTCATTCTTCTATACTTGGATGTCCAGTTCTCCCAGCACCATTTATTGAAGAGGCAGTCTTTTCCCAATATGTGTTCTTGGTGCCTCTGTCAAAGATCACTTGATGGTAATATGTAGGTTGATTCTGGGTTCTGTATCCTGTTCCATTGGTCTGAGTGTCTGTTTTTATGCCAGTACCATGCTGCTTTGGTTACTATAGCTTTGCAGTATAATTTAAAGCCAGGTAGTGTTATTCCTCTGGCTTTTTTTTTTTTTTTTTTTTTTGCTCAGGATTGCTCTAGCTATTGGGGGTCTTTTGTTATTCCATATGAATGTTAGGATTGTGTTTTCCATTTCTGTGATGAATGTCATTGGCATTTTGATGGGGATTGAACTGAATCTATAGATTGCTTTAGGTAGTACAGACATTTTCACAATGTTAGTTCTTCCAATCCAAGAGCATGGAATGTCTTTCCATCTTTTTGTGTCCTCTTTAATTTCTTTCAGCAGTGATTTGTAGTTCTCGTTGTAGAGATCTTTCACCTCCTTGGTTAAACTGATTTCTAGGTGTGGTTTTTTTGGGGGTTTTTTTGGTGACTACTGTAAATAGTCTTGCTTTCTTGATTTCTTTTTCTTCTAGTTCATTGTTGGAGTATTAAAATGCTACTGATTTTTGCATGTTGATTTTGTATCCTGCAACTTTACTGAAATCATTTATCAACTCTAAGAGTTTTTTGGTAGAGTCTGTAGGTTTTTCTATATATAGGATCATGTCATCTTGAAACAGGGACAGTTTGACTTCATCTTTCCCAGTCTGGATGCCCTTTATTTCTTTTTCTTGCCTGATTGCTCTGGCTAGTATTTCTAAAACTATGTTGAATAGGAGTGGTGAGAATGGGCATCCTTGTCTTGTTTGTAGCAACTACAAAACCAGAAATATTCCATTGCAAACCTTTTATTTACCTCCTACCTAGGTGAATATTGAATATCCATCTTACACAAAATTGTAAAAACAAAACAAAAAACTGAAACGTATGAGAAAAAAGCTGAATCAGTGATTCAACGTATTAATTAAAGATATTTTTGAGAAATAAATCAAGCAGAACAAAAGCAATAAGCTAAAATATGAACAAGAAAAAACTTTCTGGAATGTGGAATAATCTCAGCATGCAGATCAAAAGGGTCACTATATTTCATCAAAATAATTTTAAAATATTTTAATGACCCACACCTAGATATAATTCAGCAAAAAAAATTTAATCTATGGGGATAATTTTTTTAAATGCCTCCAGTCAAGGCTCCAGCTTAACCAGAGCGATCTTTTGAACATTCTATAAACTGTTCCGCAGCTCAAAAATAGATGGAACAACCAAGCAAATTATTTTTCAAAGTGAGTATAACCAGGAAAACAAAATCTGACAGAGGAAAATCTTTCTAACTTTCACTTCCGAATTGATGCAAAAATCCTAAATAAAATCCTAGCAAACTGAATTCAGCAGTATAATACAAATACATACACACAATCAAGTTGGATTTAGCACAACAAAGCAAAGATAGTCCAAGATTAATATATCTATTAATATACCACAGTATCACAATATGACAACCGTATTATAAGGTAATCCCCATTTTCTCAGTGAGACACTCCAAGTACTATTTCTACCAACTTGAATAAATAAAATGTTTAGATATTTATGAAACAATCAACCATCTACTTTATAATATAGTTATGCATACACATTTGAAATCATATAATAAATATTAATATTAAAATATTTTCCCATTCTCTTGTGTCATGATGAAATTTTATTCCACCTCTTCCCATGCATTCTTGACACCAATATATCTGTTGTCACAAGAGCCACTTTGAGATATTTAACACGTCTTCCAGAGCTACCATCTTCACTTCTGTTTGAACACTTTTGAGCTCATGTGTGATACATTAACCCAGATGAGTATATACTTGCATTTCAGAAAATTATTTGTCCTGAAATTGTATAATTGTGATTTCTACAACAACGGATGGTTTTATAAACTTATGACTCCAATTCTTTCAATTGTGAGGTCATTTCCCAAGAATATTTACTAAATCAGTGTTAAATGTTCTAGCCTCCTTTTTTATTGATTCTTTCTAGAGACCTCTATAGGTATTCAGTACCAACACTGATCAAAATGCTATACCAGGCTGTTCAAAATAAAGTAAATTGAAAAGGACTCCCACAATATGAGAGAACTTGTAAGGATTTAAGTATAAGATGTCTCCCTCTTTTTTGAAGTTAAGTTTTGGGGGGGAAACAAATTTTATCTTATATCCAACATTTTTCACAGCAAGACACGCTTAGAAAATTATAATATTTAGACAGCACTAAAGCAACTGAACAAGGCTACTCAGAGTAGTCATTATCCCCAGCCCTGCCCAGGCTCTCAGTAGATCAATATTGCAGCATACCATAGGGAAAGGTCAGCACACCATGGGAGAGTCCAATAAGAACATTGAGATCCTCATCTCAGAGACAGGATACGGCTGTGAAGCCAGAAATCTTGAAACCTGACTCTGCCTGACTGCATGACCTTGGGCAGGTAACTTAGCTTCTTTGTGCTTCAGTTCTCACATCTGTAAGATTCGAGATAATAGCCCTTAGAGAATTAATTACTGTGAGCATTAATTGAACTAATTCATGTAAAGCACTAAGAACTGTGTCCTGTACATAATAAGTGCTCAATAAATGTTAGATTCAATAAATATACCTGATTTAAAGCAAAGCCAAACAAAACAACTCTTAAAAGACAAAAACATGGCTGGACAGTTAGTTAGCTCAGTTGGTTGGAGCATGGTGCTGATAACACCAAGGTTGAGAATTTGATCCCTGTACTGGCCAGCTGCCAAAGCAAAACAAAACAAAAACAAAAAACTACAAGTAATTCTTCAACATATCACCTCACCCCTATTCAACTACTTTGCAGAGAAACTTACCAGATGACAAGCCCTAACCTCACACTTGAAGTTTCCAATCAAATTTTTAGGTTTTAGCCAAGGATCATGAGAGATTTAAGAAAGTCACTCTCATGAAAGACAGACTAAAACAAAGGTACGAACAAACTGGAAAAAAAAAAAGCTTAAAAGAAGGACAATGTTGGGAACACAAGCAAACAAAAAAAATGTGCATACATACACACATATACATACATGTACATATAAAATTAATGGTTAAGAGCACAGGCTTTGGAGAAAGGAATTATCAGAAAATAAGAAAGAATTCTTAGTGATGAAAAAACATGGTGGTTGAAATAAACTAATAGAAAGTTTACAAATAATGATAAGAAAAATAAAGAAAACATGAGAGAAAAAGACTAAGAATTTTAGAAGATTGAACTAATATCCAAAAAATAGGAGTTCTATAAAGAGAGAATAGAAGAAAGGTGGGATGGATGGCCAAATAATTCCAAAGAAATAATACAGGAAAATTTCTCACAACAAAAGGATCTACATTTTCAGATTAAAAGTGCTCTTTCCGATTGTACTCAGCAGGATGGATAAACAAAGATCTGCACCCAAAGCACATCATGGTGAAATTTTAGAAAACTGTGTTTAAGGAGAGAGGAAAAATCATATATATAACAGACTAGGAATCAGAATGGCATTGCCTAATTTAAATGACTTTCAAATTTATCTCTGGGTGCTGAGATTATGAATCTTCTTTCTCCCTTCTTTTCTGTTTTTCCAATAATCAACATGTATGACTTTTATTGTCATAAAGCAATTTTAGTACAAAAAAAATCTATACTTAGAAACTCTAGCCAAGATTAAATGGCTCCATTTCTTATCTGCCTTTGTAATGTCACAATCTGTTTCTTTGCACTGATTCAAAGGCCATTCTAGTCAGTGGGAGTTGTAGTCACAGAAGACGCCTGGGCTGTAGAGAGAGCTGAGAACAAGCCACTCCAGGGATTTGCAACCCAGCAGCCCTGCGTAAGAGTGAGGTCCACTCACATTTACTCAGTTAGCAAGTGCTTGTTTTCAGGCATACTCCCAGAATATTTTGGTATCTGAAGGAAAGGAGGAAAAGCCCATAATTCTTTTTCCTTAGACACATCTTTCTATGCGTTATTATCATGTCTCCATTATTGCAATTAGCATCTATTTTAATAAGAAAATGCTAACTTCTCCAATTTGTCTTCATTCCACTTATTGAATACCATGTCCTAGGCTTTGCCGAGATGATTTTCTTATTGACAGTCTTACCTGTGGAGAAGATGAACACCGTGTTGTTCCAGAGCCCCTGGCTTTTTAAGGCTTCAGTGACATTTCCTACAGCTTCATCCATAAGGGACACCATTCCTGCATAGTGATGCCTGTTGTTATCTTTGATAAAGTCATATGGCTCCAGGTATTTCTTGGGGACCTGAAGGGGCTCGTGGACAGACTGGAATGCAAGGTAGAGAAATAGAGGCTGGAAAGAGAGGGTATGCAAATCAGTTAAGAGGGCATGTAAGTATTAAATACAGACAGGTAAGATAGTCCAGATTTATCAGTTAATAAAAATAATATCAAGACAACCTAAAGAATGCACTTTAAAATATCTGTGAATTATATATGTGATAAGGGACTCATATCCATAATATATAAAGAACTCTTACAACTCAATAGTAAAAGACAATTAACCCAAATACAAAATGGGCAAAGAACTTGAATAGACAATTCTCCAAAGAAGATACACAAATGACGATAAGCACATGACAAGATGGTCAACATCACTAGTTATGAGGGAAATGCAAATCAAAACCACAGGGAGATACTACTTCATACCCACTAGAATGGTTATAATTTTAAAAATGGAAAGTAACAAGTGTTGGTGAGGATATGGAGAAATTGAAACCCTCACTTATTGCTAATAGGAATTTAAAATGGTGTATGCAGCCACTTTGAAAAAATAATTTGGCAGTTCCTGAAATTGTTAAATATAGAGTTACTGTATGACTCATTCCTAAAGAAATGAAAACATATCCACACAAAACCCTGTATTAATGTTCATTGCAACATTATTCATAATGGCCAGAAAGTGGAACAACCCCAATGTCCATCAATTGATGAATGGATAAATAAAATATGGTATATGTTCAGCACTATATGGCAATAAAAGGAATGAAATATTGATATATGCTATAACACAAATGAACCTTGAAAACGTTATGCCAAGTGAAAGGAGTCAATCACAAAAGACCATATACACTGTGATTCCATTTATATGAAATGTCCAGAACAGACAAATTTATAAAGACCGAAAGTAGACTAGTGGCTGCCTAGGGCTGCAGGGAATTGCAGGGGAAAGCAATGATGAGTGACTGCTAACAAGGTTTCTTTTGGGGTGATGAAAATGCTTTAAACTTAGATTGTGGTGATGGCTGCACAACACTGTGGATTTATTATTGAATTGTATCCCTTAAATGGGTGAGTTTTATGGTATGTAAATTGTATCTCAATAAAGATATTTAAAAATATAACAAATGACACAAAAGAAAAAATAAGAAATAAAAGGTAGATTTCTAGAATGGCCCAGAAAGCCCTGATATAATATCAATAACAACCATATATTAAATGTTGTCTATGTATTAGATACTATGATGATAATTTACATATTATATCACATTTAATACTTGAAACCACCCTGTTATATCCATTTTACAGATGAGTTAACTGAGGCTGAGAAAGGTTATATGACTTGACCAAGACCACACTAATTGAAGAGCAATTTCCCATTTGAAAACCCACTATTAACGATGTGGATATACACCAATAAATGCTTTAGCTTTTTGCTTTAGCTGAAAATAAGTCCCCACCTTTTAAGAGAGGTTTAGGGTTTTCTGATATATTTTGTGAGAAAACAAGTGAACACCATGCCTCATTAGTCTTTGATGTAGGACCAAACAGGAGACCAATTAAATTCCTGGAAAGTAAGAAGTGTGATACACGGATTCTATTTCACCTCTTCCATTGATTTACAGCATTTAACATTAGTGGTATTCCAGGTCAGCCTCTCCTTTTTAATGAGCCTTTCTGAAGGCGTTCTCTTCATTGTGCTCCTACAGAATTCTTTAACGAGTTGAAAACCCTCAGAGAGAGAACAACTGGTTTGACCCAAGAATAAACATATAATTCTGTTAAAGTATTTGAGGCATTTAAATCTCATAAATGAGTGGAAAAGGTTACAAGTCAGACTGGGGAGAGGGGCTCTATTTTCTTCTTCACTATTGGTAAGTTGTTTTAAGTTACTATTATACATCCCTGTGATAGAGTAAGGAATACTCATAGATGGAGCTCAAACAGACACCCAGAATTTTATGTGACGTTCACATCTTTCGAACTTAGAAATACATTTTTCCCAAAATAAAAATATTAAAAAATAACTATTAAATATCAAAGTCATCACTTTAAAACCTATTGAACTAAAGAGGTAGGTAACAGAATGAAAATGATGATAACACAGAACCTATGCTTCATTTATACATAATTTTTGTGGGGAAATATACCAAATTCCCACTCCCAAAGTCTATAACCTCTGCACTACTTTAGCTCCACCTCCACTCCCTATTGACACGCACGCTTTCTCCTCCAGCTGCACAAGTCGTAGTGAAACCTCTGTGTTCCTGCAGACTGTGGTGAAGGGCATCCCAGCAGATGCCTTGCCTGGGTGGTAAGGAAGGACCCAGCGGAGATGTCTGGGGAAGAGGAAGGATGTGCAGTGGCATCAATGACCTGACAGTGCAGGTGGGTCTGCGGTGGGTGGGAGCGGACATCTGGGTCTTTAGCACTAGACTTAGCCAACTCCAGTCACCAGCCAAGGTCTAGATGGGGACAAGATTAAAAATCGGAAGCCTGGAACAATTTGCAGCCCACGTAAAAGTTTAAAAATCAGGAAATAATACATAAAAATTGTTTTTAAAAATTTTGCTTGAAAAATCATAATTTCTGACCATCCCATGTTTCACATTCTATCTGGTAACAAAAGACTGGATATGAGAAAGAGGGGCTCCAACCCTAAGTGCTGTCCAATTTTCTAGAGTCTCCCCACTGTCCCACCTGAACTGCTTCACATATTTAGGTTAGCATCCTGACCCTTGTAAACATGGGAGTTTGCAACTCTGGTCTGGACTCAATGCCATTCCTAAAGGTGATAGCTGGGGAGGGTGGTGGAGAAGAGTTCTTGTAACCATGCCAGAGTAAAAAGAATGATTTTCAGACCATCATTAAAGTATCTTTACAAATATTCAATATGGAAATCATTCTACTCACTTTGTTAAATATAGCACAAAATAATCTGAAAATCTTTCCCATAATTATTCCTTAGTGGCTAAAGACATTACCATCACTCTTGAGGGGTTAAAAATATAAAACTGCAGCAGTCCCCATTGGTCCCACGGTCAGACTTCTATCAAGCCCAACATAAGGGACATAAATGAGAAGAGGAAGTGAAAACAACCTGTGAGGGGTAAGGACCAGCCTATCACATGGATGTCACGGGCCATGCAAAAGCCTCGTTCTACTGCTGACTAGATCCTAATAACTTAGAAGTATAGACAAAGGTATTCCTTGAACAAACAGTAATCTGTTTTTCCCTTCTCACCAGCAGCAGTCCAGGGCTATCTGGTGGGTGGGCTAACAGCCTTATGCAGATCAGGATGGCTCGGAGTAACAGGAGCAGGCAGAACAATGCAGCACAGCCTACTGCACGAGGTGAGGACTGACGCTGCACAGTTTATATATCTCCATCCCACATCGCAAACAACGTTTCAGCACACAGAAGGTGAACTTTACTCGTGAAGGAACTCTTTCCCCAATGGAGCTAAATGTGAAGCATTTCTATACTATTCTTAAATTGAATTTAAAAAAGAGAAGTGTTTTTAGTACTATGTGGTGGCCCAGTGGAAAGAACAATTAACTAGGGCCCGAAGGTCCTCTAACCACAATCAGGACCCCACCTGCAGCCATTTGTCCTAGGACCCTCCCTGTGACAACTGTCACCAGTTTCCCCACACCTGCCAGCCAGAGCCTCAGCTCAGTGTTAGCCTAAAGCAAGCAGCCACCATTCTGGGGATGGGCTCATTACTGTTAAATGTCTCCTAATTTGAGCTCCAACCCTACCATGCCTGGGCCTTTGAAGATCTGGGGCCCATTCTGACCTTACTGACATTCTGATTCAAACACTGGGGCCCTGGGCCTGACATCGATCTCCATTATCTCTGGGTTTAAGCTAGAGCCTGATCTCCCCCATGCGTTTTCTTGGGTCCAGATCCCTCTTCTGATCAACTCAGTCATAACTGCTACCTAACTGTAACCCTTTCAGGTATCTTAGGGATGTAAAATGGAATCCTAGACATAAAATCATAAATAGTTAAGTATTATAAGATATTCTCACCTAAAGCCATTGGCATATTCATGTTTAAGATGCTAAGCGTTCTTTTCCCCTTCTTACTATGCCTTATAGCTCTTAAGATATACACTCTAAATATCCTCACCATGCTAAGAAACCTTATTTCAGTGAGAAAGAAAAGCTTATCTTCATTTCTTTAGTATATTTTCCTAATTTAAAGCATACATAAAAAAAAGTATATAATATAGATTTTGACATTGTTATTCTATCTTTGACTTCCAAATTAAGACATTTCTTCCCAAATTCTGTCAAGGAAAAGTGTCTACTACTAGAAATTAACACTTTCTTTAAGAAGCATCTAATAGATTAGAAGTGTGAGAAAACATTTGTTTTTATTCTGCAATGTACTGTGGGGTGCTATTTTTAACGGGAAGATATTTTATGAACATGTTACTTTCAGTTTGTAGTGTTACTACAATGGGAATTATCCTGTAGAAAAGAGAAAGGACATTCCTTCTTAACACATGTGAAATGGGTGTTAGCAGTATCTCCGTGAGTCCAGCATCAACAGCTGTGTTTCAGTTACAAAATAAGGTATTTGTGTGCTTTTTCCCCTCAAGTGCACTTTAACATAGGCACAATTTCAAGTTGGCTTATGGATACTTCACGTGTATTTCTTTAATGATTTGCCTATGTTGCAGTCTATATAAAGTAGCTGAGAAATTAGCACAGAATTAGATTAAACATTGGGATAAAATTATGAAAAGTGCTGCTCCTGAAACTGGTGAGATGCATCATTTTATTGAGAATTAAACATGTAAATGCCTGCATAAGCTGTCTTAGACAAACATTCTGGAGTTATTTTCCAATTATTGATTATTTCATTCATTTACATCAATGCTTGTAACTTTAGTAATACTGGGAATGACGGATACTCCTTCAGAATGTTTCAGACACTGTAGGAAAACGGCCATCCTCTCATCTGGTGATTTCCATACTGTGTTACCCACGAGCAGCACCAGAGCCTCCCACTGTCCTCAGTTCCTGTGCTTTCCCCACCACCCCAGCTAAGACAGCCCACCCACAAAGAGCTATTTCGCCCCAGCTGCTTCCTCTTATCTGCTTAATGTTATGGGACACTATGAGAGAATACTCCACTGTTCCTTAATGGGAGGGAACAAATTTTTACTGTAGGCAGGTTACAGTTGCCAGATGGTTACAGTATTGTTAGACTGCAAACCTGTAGAAGGTAGTTGGCTTTGCTTGCCTCTCTGTGTTTGAGGGGAGTGCCCTGAATGACACCTCATAGAATGCTCCTAACTGTACAAGGTGTCAATGGTAGCCGTACATCAGAATCACTAGTAGAAGGTGGGGAAAGGGGGGTTAATGAAAAACCAATGACTGGATCCCACCTCAGACCAATGAATCACAATATTTGGCATCAGTATGTCTTTCAAGTTCCCCAGATGATTCTAACACATGCTCAGAACTGAAATCATTAAGTTGAATCATGAACTGGGAATCAGAATCTCTGGTCTTGGATATTAGCTGTAAACTAGGGAGGCTGATTAAGTGCATGAGCTCCAGAGTCAGAGAGTATGATTTTAAATTCTGATTCTGACTCTCAATAGCTCTGTGACCTTGAATAAGTTACTTAACTTCTCTAAGCCAGTTTGTTTATTGGTAAAATGGTGTCTACCTCAAAGGATGATCACAGTTCCCTTAAGACCTTATCTTATTCTTTAGGTGTTATGCTGTATTTATAAAATGCCAAGTAAATAGAAGAAAACAGAGAACATAAGCCAATTACCTAGCAGCCATCTTTCCACCTATCTGAATATTGGTTTAGATCTATCTAGATTTAACACTTGTGTATTTCTACATATGTGTGAGAATGTTCCCATTTCTTCATGTTCCACAGCAAGACATCATGGTTGCTCCAAGATGTCAGCATATAAGTGAAAAAAAGCCAAAAGTGGGGCAGAGCTGATGATGGACCCCAGGGAAGATTCCCAATACCGAGTTAGAGGAGGCAAAGGCAGAGCCAGGAAGCAACCACATCAAAGAGGGTGGCAGCCACTGTGTACCAAATATGAACATGCATGGGATCTCGAATCCACACTGTGGTCTGCACCAAGGACCTGCAGGCATTGTCGAAGAGGCAACATGCAGGAGATTAGAAGAACCAGATAACACTGCACATTCTGTAATTTGCTGTAATTTTGTGGGTATGCTAATACTTCATGAAACCATATTTTGAGCCCAGCATCTGACAACATGACTATCTGACCCTATTTCAAAAGCATTTATAAGCTAAATCCAGAATTTAGCTTGAACTTGAATTCATGAGGTTAACTTTATGTTAACAAAAAAATTTAAGGCTATTCAGACTCTTCCATTTTTACCTATACATAAGTCAAAAGATTTTAGCACAAGACATACACGAAAGTGTCTGTAGAGTAAATGTGAAAAACACATTCATCAGTGCACCATGTTTGTGGATTGGAAGATTCGATATTATTAAGACATCCATTCTCCCCAAGCTCGTCTATGGATTCAATGAAATCCAAATCCAAGCAGGTGCTTTTTTTTAATAGAAATTGAGCAGCTCATTCTAAAATTAACATGGGAATGCAAAAGATATAGAGTACCCAAAATAATCTTGAGGAGAAAAACGCACAGCTAGAAGGCTTGCCCTGAACCCAAAATTCGTGGATCACTTAGAATGTTTGCCATAATAAAGCCTCATCCTGTACATAAGCCAATTATTTCTTTAAAAAAGAGCCATTTTACTAATTACTTACAGCACATAATACACTAAAATAATAAAACTATATCTCTACTGAAACACTATAGACACAGTATTCTTCAAAGTGTGATCCTGGGACCACTCTTACAGGAATCACCCTTTAAGAGTTTCTTTAAAACGCTGATGTATGGATTTTTCCCAGACCTAATAAATCACACCCTGAGAGGTGGCCTCCAGGAATCTTCATTTTTAACAAGCTTCCCAGACTGATTCTGATGTACCCTAAAATTTTAAAACAACTCCTCTAGAATTAGATTTTTCCCTAAACAACAGTGGCCTTTTTCTGCATTCATCTGAAGAGATGTTATCTTAAAATTTTGACATCGGTAAAGAAGCAAGACTAACCTTCTCTGGTGAATGGTTAGTTATGAGGTCGGTAGCCCTTTCAGTAAATATGTTTGTTGAATACATATTTTTATATCCTCTTGCAACTTCTTCACCATCTCGAAAATCAAGAGCACATCGTGTGACATTCAGAGCTTCAATTAATGTACAGCGCTCATGAGAATAGTAATCTTCACTACCTAGGAGATATCCTGCAACAAGAATGGAAGACAAAAATAGTCAGCACAGCATAAAACTTGTTAAACAAACTAATGTTTCAGCATTTAATTGCCTAATGCAATTGATTACCCGTGACAAGGCTAATCAAATGACAAGGCTAATCAGAGCACCATTTCTTAACATCTTTATATTTGGTAGCAGAAGGCATTAAAATGTTACTGTGAAAAAATTTAAATACATTTAATTCAAGTCTTTAGAACACAGGCTCCATCATGGGACTCTCAAAGTGGGTGATCCCAAGTAAATGTGTTTTAAAATAGCAGAGTTTAAATTCAGTAAATATAATAACATCTTCATCCTTTAGTTATCTAATGGCAAAAATATTATATGGTTAATGTGATTTATTACAAGTTTTTACTCTGAGGTGATCACATAAATGAGCGCAGGATTCAAATAATGTTGCTTGTTATTATTGACATTGGGAGACTGGCTTCAAGGTTATTTATAGAAGGGACTCTAGGAGGAATCATCTTTAATCAGATGCTGACACCCACTGGTGAAAGACAAACCTTTCCAAATAGAGGATCTCTAGACATAATAGAGCCAAAAGATTAAGCTAAAGTATAGCACTGAAATCAGATTTTTCTACCTACAGTAACTTAATTTTGCCCCAAATTTAAATGGCAGCAACTGCTTATTTAAACATAAAAGAAAATGGGTTTCTCAACTAATAGTTATTTCTGCAAATGTTCCAAATTTTCTTAAGATATTAAAATAAGCTGTGCTGCATATGATTCCACTTACATTAAATGTCCAGAATAGGCAAATCTATAGAAACAGAAAGTAGGTTGCCTATGGCTGAGGGGGGTAGGAGAAAATGGAGAGTGACTGCTAATGGGGATGGGTTTCTCTTTGGGGGTGATGAAAATGTTCTACAATTAGATAGTGATAATAGAGGCACAACCCTGTAAATGTATTAAAAATCACTGAATTGTACTCTGTAATTGGATGAATTTTATGGTATGTGAATTACATTTCGATAAAGCTATTAAAAAAATAAGCTTTGCTGGACTCCTAGCTATCTTCTGACATATACTGCTTATTAACATTAAAATGAGGATGATTGGGCTGGCCCGGTGGCGCACTGGAGAGTGCGCCGCTTGGGAGCGCGGCGGCACTCCCGCCGAGGGTTCGGATCCCATGTGGAGACCGGTTCCCGCTCACTGGCTGAGCGTGGTGCGGGCGCAACACCGAGGGTTGCGATCCCATTGCCAGTCAGTAAAAAAGACAAAAAAGGGAAAAAAAAAAAAAAATGAGGATGATAAAATTGGCCTAGCCCTTTCCCCAGTGCTGAACTTTCCCTATAATGACAATTAAGAGCCTTACACAGCTTATATAATATGTCAATCCATTTTTAATTAAATCTTCTCTTTCCATGACCCAATAAATTCAAGGTCCTGAATACAATGAATACCGTGGTCTTAAGATAACTTTTTAAATAGTAATCTTTTCTCCTACATATATAACAAAAACGGAAATCCAAAGTGTTTGTTAATTAATATTAATAGAGAAAGAAAAGTATCCATAAAAGTAATTTCAGCCCTTACATGGGTGATTAGAGTGGTCAAGACACTAGAGTTCTATTTCGGATTTTTAATAACTACAGGGTAGAGCGTGAGGAAATCACTTCAAGTTCTTTATCTGTAAATGTAAATTGTTTTCTATTATCTGGGAGAATATATGCATAGGATATACTTGATTAAAAGGTGTATAAACTGTAAATATTAAACAGATATTACAAATAGGAGAATTCTGGAAATAGAACTATTTATTCGCATACTGAGACCAAAGCAATCATGTGACAGTCACATAGAGCTTTTCATCATAATAGTGATTCACAAATTTCAACTTAGACACTGAGCCTAAAGAAGATGGCAGCCTATGCTTTTTTGGGAAAAATTAGAAAATACTTTTGAACAACTAAATCTCTGACTGCTTTATTTAATACCTTTATTGAGATATATTTCACATACCACACATCACCCATTTAAAGTGTATAATTCATTGGTTTTTAATTCATCCACAGAGCTGTACAACCATCCCACAATCATCTGTTTTTTAGCAGAACATCTGAGTCATGACAGTGATGACAGCTGCACAGTCATAATACTCTTTTTGGCTGCAAATCTCCCTTTATATGAATGTGGGGTATTTGTCTGTTCATCTACATCCAGGTTATGCTTCTTAACACTCATAAAATGACATCATTTCTAACATTTGTCTAACCGAAGTTTTTTAGTATATAACTTTGCTTTTAATAAAAAATTCAAAATATGTATAGTTCATCCTCTTGCTGGAGTGTAGATATTGACCCGTCTTTTAGCAAAGGCCTGATTGAAAAATTTCAAAGATGTATATAGGCTGTTTGTTCCTCTAGAATTTCCAAGATGAAAAAGTGGTCTTACACCCAAGTCTAATTTTTAATGGCTATTTGAGGATATTGAGGATATATCCAGGTTCATTAGGAAAAAATGCCACCGTTGATTATAACAGCTGCTAGAGGACCTGAATGGAAATGGAGCACCAGTCTCCCGTCTGATGTCCTTGCACCTTGATTTTAACCCTGGATCCAACCAGACATTACAGAGCGTGTGCCTGGACTACATTGTTTTGACCCCATATAATTACTTTTACAGTTGGTGTAAAAGCTGGAATTTTTTACAGTTAGGGTTGTCCTTTGGTGCTTTGGCCCTAGCTTGAATGAAAGAGAACACCTCAAGAAACATCTACAAGAAAACCACCACTTTATTACTAAAACGATGTTTTTAAGGATGTTGTCCACCTTATCTTCTCCCAAAGGAGAAATTTCTCTCTGGCCTAAGAGCCAGAAAATGCTTTACTCTTCCTGAACATCTGGTTTCCATTTATCCTGTAAATAACATAATTCTTATAGCCTTTTCCTTTATTTTTTAATTTTGCTTTGGATGTAAGAAATCTCTAATCTCAGAGCTCAATGTAAAACCCACCTAGAGCCATGCAGCTTTTTTGTAATTTGGTACCATTAAACTATTCCATCTTTTTCTACTTACCCTGATTTTTTATTCTATTTAAAATTTTATGTTCAATATGTGTTCCTTTTTGGCTATGGCAGTTTGTAAATAAATGAAGAAACAGATGGGAGGTTGGTAGGTAGCTAAATAGCTAGACAGATAGTTCAATATAAAAAGAATATGACAAGATATACAACTACTGGAAAGATGAATAGATTATTAATTAAGGCATGGTTTATAACAGGTTTAAAGAGGGCACATTTTAAAACAAACTGTAGGTTTCCCATTTATTTTTATACAGCTATCAAGTTCATAAAATACTTACTATTTCTTATTATTTTTACATTACCGTTTGTTTTTTGACCTCCCCATTTTATTTTATAGTTTTAAATCTATCTTCCCCAACCCAGTGATTTCAAAAATAGATCTCACAGATGGGAGAAGGATGCCAATGGAAAAGAGTCTTTTCCCCACCCTACCCAGAAAAAAACAAAACAAAAAAAACCTTTGAATACAGTTCATGGGGAGAAAAAAATATAATAAACCTCGTGAAGGAAATATTTTTGTATTAGGTTTTGCCTAGAGTTTTTAAAAAAAATTTAATCTGTATCCCCTTTAAGTAATAAGATTCTCTGGGAGCACAGTGGTCTTTGATGTGGAGGTAGTAAACTCTTCCAAGGCCCTATGGTGGCAATTAGTACCTAGCAAAGGTAACTGCCTGGCTGTGAGCTCAGGCCCACCATGAGCTGAGCTCAGAGCCCTGTTTATGGAGGCAACATTAGAAAGCAGCCCCACTGCGGTGCTGATGGATTCACTCTGTTCAAGTTTCCACTTACTTCATTTGATTACACTTGGGTGTGTTTTATGAGATGGCTGCAGTTAGTCTGAGTTGTTAAAGAAACATGTGCATTTCCATTACCAAAGTAGGTATCAAATCCTCGGCGGGTTGGAAGGCATTCTTTCCGGTACATTCCCAGATGCCATTTTCCGACCATATGGGTAGTATAGCCTGCTTCTTTTAGAAGCTGGGGCAGGAGTTTTTCATCCAGAGGAACACAGCTGGGCTGACAGGGCCAGATTATTTGGTGCTGTAAACCTGTACGGATCTTAAAGAAATAAACATAACATTATGGATTAATGACATTGAAACATTGCAAACAAGCCGAGAAAGCAGCTGCCTAATTTATTAGACATATCTGTAGACTTGGATGTTTAACTCCATTCCTATACTGGCATAAAAAAATTTCCGAAAGGCAGTTTACTCACTTATTCAAGTAAGGGAATGGACATAAACGGGATCTGAAAAGACAAATAAAAGCATTCCAACAAACGTTAAATATTTTCAACAAATGTTTACCAAGCCACTATGTTAGAAATCATTCAATTTTCACTTCCTATCTCAAAAAAAGTAGCAATAATATGAGGGGTGGATCTGTCAAGGAAAAAGTGTTCCAATTCCTGTGCACATGAGAAGTTGGTGTTTGATTAGAAGGGGCTTCTGTAATCTTTGAAGACTTGATTTTTTTTTTTTTTTTTTTTTTTTTTTTTTTTTTTTTTTT
>NW_007728330.1:287117-303934 GCF_000696425.1 Galeopterus variegatus
TTTTTTTTTTTTTTTTTTTTTTTTTTTTTTTTTTTGTCTTTTTCCGTGTCCAGCAACGGATCGCAACCCTCAGTGTCGCCCCCATTCCGGACCGGGACCGGCAATGGGATTGCAACCCTCGGTGCTGCTCCCGCGCCTCACTCAGCCAGTGAGCGGGAACCAGTCTGTATGTGGGATCCGAACCCTCGGGCGGGAGCGCCACCGCACTTCCCAAGCGGCGCACTATCCAGTGCGCCACCAGGCTGGCCCTAAAGACTTGATTTTTTAGGGGTTATTTAACAGTATAATGAAACTGATGATTCACATTTCTTATTCCACTTTACGTAAACCATAATCTCAAAAGACAGTGATCAACTTTGAAAGGGCGCACGGACCCAAGCTGATAAGACGACAGGACCCGAGCTGACAGTTCGCCAGAGAAGTTCAACTTTATTCAAGGACTGCGCGTATATTTATAGGGAGCTGCATTCTGGGTTTTGATAGGGGGTGGACGGGGCGGTAGCTGATTGGACGGGGCTGGGCAGGAGGTGAGCCTTGACCTGTGACTGGTTGAGGTCTGGCACCGGCGGGCTTCTACTGCGGAGAAGAACCTGGAAGGACGCCATATTGCTAGGGAATGCTTTCCCCCTCCCCCTCCGCTTGAGTGCCCACAGTATCCTTACAAACTTTTCCTTAAAAAAGCATCTGACTGCTGCATGAGAGTGGCTCACACAAGAATATCCAAAATACAAGGCCCATACAACAATTAATGTATAGGAAAACACTTGTTGAGCTTTGGTGTAATATTAAAATAGAATATCCACAATTATAGGAAAAGTCCATTAAAATATCCCTTCCTTTTGTAACTACAAATCCACGTGTGGCCAGGTTTTCCTCATCAACTTTTACCACATCAATATATCACAGTGGATTGAATGCAGAAGCAGATGGAACAATCTAGCCATCTTCTATTAACAGAAAAGATGTACAAAAAATGGAAAACAATGTCACTCTTCTTAATCAGTTTTTTGGAAAATACAGCTATTTTCATAATTTACATTAACATGTAACAGGTTTATTATTGCTGTTTTTCAACGAATGAAAACATTTAAAAATTTGTTTTAATATCTTTTATTGAAACATAATTGATTATTCATGTTTGTGAGGTACAGAGTTGAATATCAATACCTATGTACAGTATGTGATGATCAAATCAGGATAATCAGCATACTCATCATAAGAAAACAAAATTATTCCGTGTCCATTAACTAATTTCTTGCTAACCTGCTCCACCTCCCCTTTTCTCACCTCTAGTAACCACAGTTCTCTTCTCTCCTTTCGAAAGTTCAACCTATTATTGTGATTGTTCTTTCTTTCTCTTATTTGTTTATTTTTTAGCTCCCACTTATAAGTGAGGACATTCAGTATTTCTCTATCTGTGCCTTGCTAATTTCACTTCACATAATTTTCTCCAAGTTCATCCAAGCTGCTGCGAATGGCAGAATTTCATTCTTTTTTATGGTAGTATTCCACTGAGTATATATGCCACATTTTCCTTATCCAGTTGTCTGTCACTGGACATTTAGGTTGGTTCCATATCTTGGCTATTGTAAATAGGGCTGCAGTAAATATGGGAGCACAGTATCCCTTTGACATGATGATTTCCATTCCTTCAGGTACACACCCAGCAGTGGGATTGCTAGATCAGATGACAGTTCTATCTGTAGTTGTTTGAGAAACCTCCATGCTGTTTTCCATAATGGCTGCACTAATTTACAGTCCCACCAACAGTGTAGGAGGGTTCCCCTTTCTCTGCATCCTCGCCAGCTTTTGTTATTCTATGTCTTTTTAATAATAGTCAGTCTAACTGGGGTGACATGATATCTCAGTGTGGTTTTGACTTGCATTTCCCTGATGCTTAGTGATGTTGAGCATTTTTTCATGTATTTGTTGGCCATTCATATATCTTCCTTGAGAAATGTGTATTCAGCTCCTTTGCCCATTTTTCAATCAGGTTGCTTTTTAAATTTTTCACTGTTAAGTTGTTTGAGTTCCCTGTATATTTGGGACATTAATCCCTTGTCGGATTCATAGTTTGCAAATATTTTCTCCCATTCCGTGGGTTTTCTTTTCACTCTGTTAATTGTTTCTTTTGCTGGGCAGAAGCTTTTAGTTTGATATAATCCCATTTGTTCATTTTCTTCTTTTGTTGCCTGTGCTTTTGAGGTCATATTCACAAAGTCCTTGCCCAGTCCTACATGCTGAAGTGTTTCCCCTATGTTTTCTTCTAGGAGTTTTATAGTATCAGGTCTTATATTTAAGTCTTCAATCCATTTTGAGTTGATTTTGGTATATGGCGAGACTGTTTTAATTTCTGATACAGCAAATTTTTTTATTTTTTTTTTCCTTTTTGTCTTTTTTTTACTGATCAGTAATGGGATTGCAACCCTCGGTGTTGCGCCTGTACCGGGGACCGGCAACGGGATCGCAACCCTCGGTGTTGTGCCCGCACCGCGCAACCCTTGGTGTTGCGCCCGCACCGCGCTCAGCCAGTGAGCGGGAACCGGTCTCCACATGGGATCCGAACCCTCAGCGGGAGTGCCGCCGCGCTCTCAAGCGGCACACTCTCCAGTGCGCCACCGGGCTGGCCCCTGATACAGCAAATTTTTAAAGGTATAACCCATGTAAACGTCTTTGCAGTCTTCAATAATGTTTAAGCAAGTGTGGAAGTTCTAAGACCAAAAAGTTTGAGAACTGATGTTCTAATGTCTGATAGTGATCATTGGTATGAGGAAAAATAAAGTAGGAGAGGGAGATAGCGACAGAGGTGACACTTTGAGATAGTGTGGCAAAAGACAGCTTCTCTGAGGAGGAGATATTTGAGCAGTCACCTAAAGACACCGAGGGAGTAAGCCTTGCAAAAATCTGGAGCAATCCAGGCATAAGGAATAAAAAGCTCAAAGGCTCTGGGACCTGAAATTGCCTGGAGAGCTTGAAGGACAGCACAGCAGCCAATGTTCTCTCACAGTTCCTGTGCCGAAGGATGCCACTGTGCCCCCTGCTGCAGCGCAGCCAGGTGTCCCCAGGGGCTTCCCTCTTTGCCTGCCCAGCACCGCCCTTCCCTTAAACTTGACACATGCACCCTCCTTGTCCTTGCCTAGCCAGGGAGGTGCTCTTCTTTGTATGAAAGAACACATTCAAAGTCTCACATTCAGTTCTGCACCAGGCACCAGCCTTCCCCAGCACTGGCAGCTCCTGACTTCCCTAGAATAAACGGGGCTCTGGGGACTCCCGAGGTTGACAGTGCCAGTTCTCAATCCAGGCCATGTCTCTCTGTTGCTTCCATCAGCTGCAAGGTGGGTAGCAAGTGATTTTTGTTATTAACAAATGGTTAAAAAAAATGTGTTTGCAAGTGATTTACTTGCTTTATAATTTAAAGCAGAATAGCATACAGCTCAGGGAATTAAATCCCATCCCAGCTCTATAACTTATTAGCTTGTAACCTTGGACAGGATCTTCAATAAGTTACTAACTTCAATAACTTTAGTATGTAAGCCTCAAGTTCCTCATCTGTAAAAGAAGGAAAATATTATCTACCTCCTGGGGATGTTTGGAGGATTAATGAGGTAACATAAAATGCCAAGCATATGCTAAACACTCAATTGTCCTGTAATAACTGTGAGCAATGTTATCGATAACACATCACTCCCTCTCATCTACATTTTAATGTGCTCTCTTGAGAATAACAGGAAGCTCTACAGAGAGCAGCACATAAGCCTGGGCCTGCCCCCAGGAATGTGTTTTGATGTGGTGATGGGTTCACAGGCATATACATATCAAAAATTATCAAATTGTGTACTTTAAGTATGTGCAGTTTATTGTATGTCAATCATACCTTGATAAAGCTGTTTAAAAAAATAAAAGTGAGTTTCACTTTTCTATTGAGATTTTTATGCCTCTCCTAGAAGTAACTGGACACCTACATGGGGTATGTGCCAGATGCCTGCTTGCTCTCCAGATCCACTCTGCCATCTCAGTCCTGCTCTCTACCCTGGGACCTATGAGGACAAAATCAAAGTACTCTGTGCCTTCTGGTTTCTGATTGGGTTCAGCCCATGGGGAGCCCTGACAGGAGGTGAGAGGGAAGGAAGACAGAGAGTGCCCTCAGGCTGCCAGTCTGTGTCAACCTGGCTAAGTGTTGGTCACTCTACTGAAGGTCACTCCGACAGCAGCCTTCTCTATACACCTCTCTCCTTCTAAGTGCTAGTAACTGCCCCTTCCTTTCCTCCCTTCTGGTCTAGGGGTAGTAACACCTCCACTGGGTTACCACAGTATCCCTTGTGTTTCTCCCATACTTCCACACTTTTTAGAATAGTTTTTTTGTAAATAACCCCCCCCCCTAAATTATTCTAGTTTGAATGTGCCATCTCTTTCCAGCAGGGTCCCTAAATGATAAGGATGTTATAATATCCAAGCTGGGAAAGGGAAACATTGCTCTCAAAACACACCCAACCACCCACCCACCCATACCACACACACTGCTATGGTCTGGATGTTTGTCCCCCCTCCCCAAAGCTCATGCAGAAGCTTGATCCCCAGTGTGGCAGTGTTGAAAGGTAGAGCCTTTGGGAGGTAATTGGATTGTGAGGGCAATGCCCTCATGAATGGATTAATCCATTCATGGATTAATATGTTAATGAATGAGTGAGTTATCATGGGACTGGCACTGGTGGCTTTGCAAGGACAGCAAATGAGCATGTTAACACATTTTCACCACTCTTGCCATGTGATACCCTGCACTGCCTTGGGACTCTGCAGAGAGTTGCCACCAAAAAGAAGGCCCTCACCAGATGTACCCCTCGACCTTGAACTTCTCAGACTCCAGAACTAGAAGAAATAAATTTCATTTCTTCCCAGTTGCAGATGTCCTAAGTGACAGAAAATGGACTAATACCCACGCACACAGAGACACATACAGACACACACATGCACACTCCAAATCAAAGGATTCTTTCTGTGGTTAATGCCAGAAGTTTACTTAATAGAAAACTCATCCTGGACTCAAAAACTTCATAGTATATACTAATTGGCAACTAAGAAGGATAAGTAAGGATAATATTTTATGGAATCCAAAAGCCCCAGTGGAGATAAATGCCATGTGCAAATTTCTTTAAATGGAGAGCTCATCCATCACATGCAGAGAATTATATCTGATTGCTAGAAAGCACTGCCAAACGATGCTCTGCGATTTGGTTTTCCTAAGCCATGGGCCCCAAGCCAGTGGTCAGCTGAAGCCTGCCTCCATTATCTACAATCATATGGAGCAGGGAATTTGTTCTTCCCAGTTACTGAGAATTTATTTGACAGAGCATTTTTATGGCATTATTGGGAAGTGGAAGCCAAATTCTGGATGACAGCCAAAAACATGTTTTTGGTCTGTTCAAACACTATCTGAAGTAAGGTAGCTGTAATGTGTAGAGAAGCGGCAAACAGGCAAATGCCAAGCTGGTTTCAACCCAGCACTACGGTTTAGTACAGAACTATAGACCCACACCATGCTTCAAGGGGCAGGATGAAGACAGAGTGCCAGCAGGAATCAAAAGGAAAAGATAAGAATGCCCTTGGAAACACGACAGAATCTAAAACAATTCCATTCCACCAACCATCTTCAATGTCCAGAGAGTATGTATGAATGGAGAAGGTCCTATATATATGAAAGTCCAAAGGGGTTACCTCTCAGTCACCAGCAGAGACCAAAGAAAAGAAGGGGATGTCTCTCTCCACAAAGCCCATTCCAGAGTGACAGAAGCAGCATCTGCTCTATGATAATATTGGGGGACCTGAACACACCTTTCAGCATTGGACAGATCATCTAGGCAACAAATCAACCGAGTAACCATTATTCTTTCAGAGGGAGAGAAGAAATCTAGGTTTATCAGTGGTGGGATGGGGGAGGGGGAGGGGAATAGGGAGAGATTGGACAAGGGGCATAAAGAATAACTACAATTTCCAACCTAAATGTCCATCAATAGATGATTGGATAAGGAAACTGTGGTATATATACACTACAGAATACTACTCTGCCATAAAAAATAATGGAATACTCCCATTTGCAACAACATGGATGAACCTGGAAAAACTTATGTTGAGCTTTGCAACAACATGGATGAACCTGGAAAAACTTATGTTGAGCGAAACAAGCAAAGCACAGAGGGGTAAATACCACATGTGCTCACTCATATGTGGGAGCTAAGAGAGAAAGAAGGAAGGAAAGAAAGACCACAGTAGTGCCGTGATCCAAGAGAGGGAGGGAACATGCCTAGGGCTACAAATTGGAGTTGAGAGGAGAAGGGTAAGGGGAGGTAGGTTGGGGGATAATTGGGAGGGGACAAAGGGTACAAAAGTAATTTCTAGTAATGGATATGCCCCCAGTATGAATCTGGCCCCCACATCATGGACAGGATAGAGAACAATCAGCTTTATATCTCATGAATATTTGTAATAAATAAAATTAAATTAAATTAAAAAGAAAATAGAGGAAATTAGTGTTTGTTAGCTTGTGATCTGATTGTTTCAGAATGTTTTCTTTATAATCCAAAGGTAAAAGTCTACCTATCTAAAAGCTGAAAAACTCGGTTAAAAAAGTGTAATTCTAAATCCATTCAAGAGAGGTTAAAAAAAAAAAAGAATAAGTAAAATTTGTAACAAAATATATACTAGTAATATTGATTTGATCAACATATGTCAACACTGAATCCCAAAAATATCTATAATCAATTATGATTCAATAAAAAAACAAACAAACGAAAACCAAAGGGGTGACCTCTCTGTCTACCATGTGTGGCTGTCTCTTCTTCATTAAACCAAATTCTCTCCCAAAAAAGAACTTCTAAGACTTTATTGACCACCAAGGATACCCTCCACAAAGGCAGAGGGTCTGGAAATCCATTGGAGAACCTGGTTTGTTTCTGGGCTCTTTCTGTGAGAGAACTGATGAGAAACTCTCGTTTACATGTTTGTTGCCCATAACAATTTATTTGGTCCAGTGAGTTATTCCATCCTCAGCAGACCTAGGAAACACTTGCAGTGTAGTCTTGTGAGCTTAAACAAGAAAAACCTTGGGGCCGGCCTGTGGCTCACTCGGTAGAGTGCGGTGCTGATAACACCAAAGCCACGGGTTCGGATCCCCTATAGTGATGGCCGGTTCGCTCACTGGGTGAGCGTGGTGCTGACAACACCAAGTCAAGGGTTAAGATCCCCTTACCGGTCATCTTTTTTTTTAAAAAAAAAAAAAAGAGAGAGAGAAAAACCAGTCTCCTGCTGGGGGAGAGGAGGATGGCGGCTCCCACATCAGAATCTCTTCCAATCCCCTTTCAGTGGTTGTATTAGTCCATTTTGTGTTGCTATAACAGAATACCTGCACCTGGGTGATTTATAAAGAAAACAAAATGTATTGCTTACAGTTTCTGAGGCTGGGAAGTCCAAAGTCCATCTGATGGCTGCAACAGTGAACCACAGGTCCGACACTGCAAGATGGTGGAAGCAGAGAGAGCGAGAGCGAGAGAGAGCGAGAGAGCAAGAGAGCAAGAGAGCAAGAGAATGAGAGAGAGAGAGAGACTCTCCTCTTCTTTTAAAGCCCTCAGAACCACACCCTGACCACCATTTTTAATCCATTCACCACCACATGGCCCTATAATTTAATCACCTCTTCAAGGCCCCACCTTACAATTACCATAATAGGATTTCCCACTCTCTTTACAGTCACAGTGGGTGCTAAGTTTCTAATACGTAAAACTTGGGGGACACAATTCAAACTTCAAGGAGTTTTAGGGGGACATAATTCAATCCACTGCAGAGGTCCAGGCAGTCTATCAATTAATTATCTATTTGAGAGCTCAGAGCACAATATTTCAGCCACACTTATAATAAACTCTGCCAGGGGCTAAGTAAACCCCTGCTACACATATTGCAGTGAACACTATGTCTGTCCTGACCTCAATACCATTGAGATAATACCCAGTTGAACAGAAGGGAGGTTCTGTTCAGTCAGCCTGACCTGTACGAGATGAATTCCAACCTAAACTGCACCCATATATTTGTGCAACACCTCCTGCTATCACACTTGAAAATTCAGAAAAATGGGCAATTCTCCAGAGGGCCTAGAGGGAGACTTCATGACGCGAACACAATCACTGGACATGCTGGTGGCTAACCAGGAGTTCAGAATCTCTAGCTTGTGCCTTGGCCAGTTCACTGCAGGTTTTAACCATGGTCAAGCACCACTTGTGCCATGCAGGTTTATTCCTGGAAATGCCCCACAGAACAAATGGATAGTGGAAAATCTGCTCCCTCCCCCCAAAGCCTTCTAAAAAGCAGTCAGCTGCCCAGGCTGCTGAAGCCAAGAGCTACAGAACGCACATTATGTGTGTTAGGGGCTTGGCTCTGCCATCTGGCCTGGCCTTTCATACTCAGGCTGCAGAGCTGGCTGGTGTCACTGACAGTTTTAAGGGTCTATTTATTTTGGTGTTGATTAGTAAAGAGTGCAAATCTCTGACTAAATCCACAAAGGGATGTCGTTTGTAAAAAGAATAAGCCAGGCAGAAATGGTATCAGTGCCTTCCTCTGTTTAAATTATAAATCCAACAGAAACCCCAAAATGAAAATAAAGGAGAATATGAAGAAAGCTGAAGAAAAGAGATTTTTAGTAAGGTGATATGATTAAGGAAACAAAAATAAAAGATAATAACCAGAGAGTAGCAGCTCTTGAAATAACAAACCTCATAAATTAATCAACTAAAAATCCCATTAGTCAATTGGTTATATTCTACTCAACCTCAAACTTATTTCCTTATTTCCTCATTTCCAAATTCTTGGGAGGTATACGATGTAAAACCTGGAATTGTTTCTTCAAATTATCTTCAATACTTGCAGAATAAGGCCTCCAGACTCCCCTTCCCTTCTGGGAAAATGCCTCTTGGCTCTGGCTAGGCCTAGACAGGACTTCTGGCTTTAGTGAAATCAGAAGACACATCAGAGCAGGACACGCCATCACTCCCTGCATTGGAGCCCTGATGTGGTTTAGTGGGGGCCATCTCGCTTGTCACTATGGAGCTAATTCAACCTTTGTTTCTCTCCCTAAATAAGCACAGAAATAAAGACTAACAAGTACTTTCTCTTCCGGGCGCCAATGGCTTCTGGGCTACAGCTCCTCTGATCGCTCCTTCCTCCAATGCATTTGCCAAGGGGTCCTATGCTCGCTCCCAACTTGCGACAAGCAGCCTTCCCCAAGCCCGTTTCTTCCAGTCCTTCCCTCCTCTTTGCCCCACTTCTATCGCAGAGTCCAGGGAGAGGCAACCACAGGCAGGAGTTGACTGAGAGGCAAGCATGAGAGGCAGCAGGCAGGACAGAGAGAGCAAGGTGGACAGAAGCAGGGACGAAGGGCATCCTCCGCAGAGCCCTTCCTCTCGCCAGGCCCTCTTCTGCTGCAGCCATGGGTCTCGCCTGTCCACGTCTCAAAGCAAACTTGAAGCAAAAGTCAAAAATCACTCATGATGCTCCTGCACAAGCTCCTTCCTACATTTCCTGTCCAAGGTTCTGCTTCATGGGTGACTGAAAGTGCCTTGTCCGTTTATCAACATGATTAAGAAAAATGGCCTGGGTCCCTTAAGAATGAAACCTTAGAGTTCATCTTTTATTGTTTCTATTCTCTGCCAACTTTTATAGAGCTCTGGTGGAGTGGCCCCCTCAGTCCCCAAGGTAAGAAGGTTCCCAGATGAGGACCAGCATTCCTTTTCTTTACTTTTTCTCCAGAAAAAAAAATCTTTCCACTACAGCCTATCACTTTTGTTATCCTTTAATCTTTTTAATTTCTTAAAAAGAAGGCAGGGGGCCTAGAAATGACATGACAGTCCTAAAGAGTTTAATTAGGATAGTGAGTTATTTCAGGAATTGCTCCTGTATTAAAGTTCTTAGAACATTCATTCATTTACATGTTCAACACTGAGCACTTCTCTAGGCCAGAAACAAGTAGGGCAATCTAATGCAGCAGTCAGACCTCAGAACAAGCAACCACATATATATACACAATGGAATACTACTCAGCTATAAAAACGAATGAAATACTGCCATTTGCAACAACATGGATGGACCTTGAGAGAATAATATTGAGTGAAACGAGTCAGGCAGAGAAAAAGAAATACCACATGTTCTCACTCATTGGTGGGAGCTAAAAAATAAACAAATTAATTCACCCACATACACACACACAAAAAAAACCGGGGGGGGGGGGAAGAAGATATAACAACTATACCTTTTTGAAGTTGTTACAAGCAAACGGAAAGGACATTCTTGGGGGGGAGGGGAGAGAGGGAGGAGGGAGGGAGGTGTCGGTGATGGGCCATAATAATCATATACATTGTATATTGACAAAATAAAAATTTAATGAAAAAAAAATAAAAGAACAAGCAACCACAATTAAAATGTGTACTGGGGGACATTCTTGGGGGGGAGGGGAGAGAGGGAGGAGGGAGGGAGGTGTCGGTGATGGGCCATAATAATCATATACATTGTATATTGACAAAATAAAAATTTAATGAAAAAAAAAATAAAAGAACAAGCAACCACAATTAAAATGTGTACTGGGAACACAGACATAATGAATATTTTATATTGAATAAAGTCAATTTGTAAGGATATGGAAAATTAGTATGTTCAAGACTTCTATTTGAACTAAAAGCAATATACAAATTCTATTAGAAAAGCTGAAGGACTTTTAAATTAATACTTTTAATCTCGAGATTCTGAACAAAGGGAAAATAAATATAAAATCTATTTTCTTAAATGTATAACATGCCTCCAAAGGATACCAAACACTAATAAACAGGAGCTACCTATGAGAAGGAGGGCTGGGAAACAGGATGAAAGGATCTTCATATATATTTTATATTTGAGATTTTTGAATTTATTTCCTAGAGACAATTTTTAAAATAAGCTTACTTTAAAAAAAAAAAGATAAAATGTAAAATTTAATTCTAACTGTAATTACATGTGTAGAAAGAATGCCACATGGTACCTGACTGTGGTTTCTTAAAATATACTGATTCAGAACACTGCTGGATTATAAACATTCTTTAGTACATACTAGCCTTCAGTGTGACATTACTATGAAAACAGAAACAAAAAAGTTTCAACATCTTATCATGAACAGGCACCATTAGGTCCAGGGAGGCCTAGCTTCCTTCTCTGAGCTCTTGGGGTGCTTCTGGCACCCTCATTCACTCAGTTCCAGCCACAATGGCCTTCTCATTATTCTTAGAACAAGCTCACTCCAGCCTCAGGGCCTTTGCTTCTGCTGCTTGTCCCTCCTTGTTAAATTCTCTTTCCCAGGATCTTTGCATGGCTGACTCCTCTTCATTGAAGCCTCTGCTCATACCACCTCCTTGGAGACACCTTCCTGAGTCACTATCACTTTACCTACTTTATTTTCTTCCCCACATTTATTGTTATGCCATTTAAACTCACTTTACTTACTCGTTTACATGTATTTATTTCATCCTCCCACTCCACCGTCATCTCAGTTTCTCCTTCCCTTCCCTCAACCCCACCAGACTGTAAGAACCAGGAGATCCCCAGAATATAGCACAATGCCTGCCACAACTAGTTGCTCAATAAATATGTGTTGAATGAAAGAAGTAATATATACATCATATTTAATGGGGACAGACTGAAAGCTCTCTTTCTAAGATCAGGAATAAGGCAAGGATGTCTACTCTTGCCACTTCTATTCAATATTGCACTGGAGGTTCTTGCCAGGGAAATTAGAGAAGAAAATGAAAGGCATCCATATTGAAAAAGAAAAGTAAAACTATTTCTATTTTCAAATGATATAATCTCATATACAGAAAAGCCTAAAGATCACACACACACACACACACACACACACACAAACTATTAGAACTAATAAGTTCAGCAAGGCAGCAGGATGATCAATACACATACATCAGATGCATTTCTACACAACAGCAATGAACAACTGAAAATGGAATTAAGGAAGCAATTCCATTTACAACAGCATCAAAATTAATACAATAAGTAGAAATAAATGTAACCAAAAAAGTGCAAGACTTGTGGTTATTAGCATAACTACAAAACATTGTTGAAAGAAATTAAAGAAGACCTAATGAACAGAAAGACCTCTCATGTTCATGGATTGGAAGACATATTGTTAAGGTAGTAATACTCCCCAAATTGATCTACAGATCAACGCAATCCCTATTAAAATTCCACTTGCCTTTTTTATAGAAATGGTTAAGTTGATCCTAAGATTCATATGGAAATGCAAGGAGCCTAGAATAGCCAAAACAATCCTGAAAAAGAACAAAATTGGAGAACTCACACTTTCAGATTCTGAAACCTAGTATGAAGCTACAGTAATCAAGACAGTGTGGTTTTGGCATAAGGATAAACATACAGAAGAATGGAATAGAATTGTGACTCCAGAAATAAACCCAAACATCTATGGTCAATTGATTCGTGACAAGGGTGCAAAGAAAATTCAATGAGGAAAGAATATTCTTTTCAATAAACAGTGCTGGAACAACTAAACATCGATATGCACCCACATACCTCAAATCAAATGTAAAAATTAACTCAAAATGGATCACAGACCTAAATATAAGAGCTGAAACTATAAAACTCTGAGAAAACATAAAGGTAAATCTTCATAATCTTGGGTTAGACAATGGTTTCTTAGATAAGACACCAAAAGCACAGCAACCAAAAAACGGACAAATTGTACTACATCAAAATTCAAATTTTTTGATGTATATCAAAGCACACTATCAAGAAAGTAAAACTCACAGAAGGGAAGGAAATATTTGCAAATCATACATCTGATAAGGATTTAGCATCCAGAATACATAAAGAACACTTACAACTCAACAATAAAAAAATAAATAACCCAATTAAAAAATAGTCAAATGATCTGAGTAGACATTTCTCCAAAGAAGATAGACAATAAGACATGAAAAGATGCTCAACATCATTAGTCATTAGGAAAATACAAATCAAAACCATGAGATATTGTTTCAAAATCACTAGATGACTAGGAGGCTATAATCAAAAAGACAGATAATGACAAGTATTGGCCAGGAGGTGGAGAAATTAAAACCCACATACATTGCTAGTGGAAAAGTAAAATAGGGCAGCTGCTGTGGAAAACAGTTTGGCAGTTCCTCACAAAGTTAAACAGAGCTTCCTCATCCCAACCCAAGCTCTATGCATTTTTCACCAAAGCATGCAGGTTTTAGAAGCTTCATTTGTGAGGATTCTGAACAATTAAACGTCTCAATATATAAGGTTGAATTCACGTTCCTGTTTAAATAAGTTCCTGGCAGCATAACAAGTAGCACATGCAACTTTTAAGGCACAGTGTTGGGCAAGATTGTCTCTTTCTACCAATAGATGGGGTTAGTCGATATGATAATGTGCATGGGCCAAGTTAGAAATTTTCCCAATGGACACAAGAGCCTTAGAGTCAAAGAAATTTAGACCTAGAAGGGGCCTTAGAGTTCAGCCCAACTCCTATATTTTATAGATGTAGAAATGATGTCCAGCGAGCTCAAAGACTGACACGTCCAAGACTGAAACCTATATCTCATAATTCCTAACTAGTCCTCTCTATTCAATACTTTTGTAAGCCAAAAAACTAAAACTCAGAATTTCCTGGGAGTACCAAGTCCAGTCAGTCAGTCTAGGCTTGTTTATCACTCAGTGCTTTTCTTTTCTAATCTAAAGTTAGATAATTAAGGGAAGGGGATCTCCAAATACTTAAAGCATGGTTGCCAAGTTCACAGACATGACTCTTAAGAAGTTCTTTCAAGCACCTAATTTTGAAATAGTCAACAAATTTTATCATTTTATTGCTTAAAATTATGCACAACAAATGACTCTTTCAGAAATAAATCTATGATCATTTTACACTTAATACAGGAAATTCCTAACTTGGAAATATGATAGGTTAATTTTTTAAATTGAGATGTTTAGGAAAGACCTAAATGTCCAAAAACAATAGGGGAATTATTTATATATGAAGCAGCTTGTGATATTTTTAATAATTCTGAGTAGGCAGTTTGGTGTAGTGATTATAAGCACCAACACTTAAGCAACAGTGCCCAGTTCAAATCCACGTTCACCATTTACTAGCCATGACCTTGGGCAAGTTTTTCAACCTCATCCAGCCTCAGTTTCCTTGTTATAAAATGGGAATGATATTACTAGTACCTACCCCTTGGGTTGTTATAAGAATTAAACGAGCTAATACTTGCAAAGTGCTCAGAACAGGACCAGCATATAGTATCTGAGGGCACTGAGCCTCCATAGCCCAACCAGAAATATTTACTCCTTTAAAAGAGGATGCTTGCTAACCCAAAATAATTTCTAATCGGGTCTCATGAACTCTAACAGAATAAAGTAGGTGGAAAAAGTCAAGAAAAATGTTTGGGGAGGCTAGCCTGCTTTAGAGTCAGCTACATTGAGAGGTCTCTAAACCATTTTTGGAGTACCCAGGTTCTACCCTTCCTTCACTTCCTAACTCTAAATACTCAGGTTTTCCCTCCAAGATAATGTTGGTGACTAGTAGAGGAGGATGTCTGGGGACAAAAGCAGCCAAGTATATGAACAGGCTTTTGAAGTGTGGTATTTGCTTTCCTGCTCAAGTCAGTTGAAAGGAAGTTGGAGTAATGACTGGCGCTTCCATTCTTTTGCAATTTGAGTTCATTTCTCTCACTCCAGAACCAATGCAGAATCCTTTGGGGCAGACCTTGCCTTCCCTCCTTCTCCTTCTTTACTCGCACATCCTTTTAGTCCTACAAAGTGTCCAGGGTGAGATTTGCATTAGAGTAGGAATTCCTGGTTACACATAGAACTGCGGAAAGTACTGACCACTGATGGGGAAGGGAACCATCCTTTATCTCCATTGCTAACCGTGGTTACAGCTACTTCTCAGTCCCTTAGCAAAATGCTATCTTTCCTCTTAGTCTTCAGACCACTGCACAGATCTGTGAACCCTCTGTTCTCTTGATCTCAGGATATGAGGCTGGGGTCAATCTGAAAGGTTATGGGAACACATACTTGGGAGGGCAAGGTTCACGTATATCCCCTGCAACTACCACAGTAAGCTCAAAATATGTTTGTTGAATAAACAGAACATATATATGGAGGTATGCGTGTGTTACCCACTGATGGAGTTTGGATGTGTTGTTCCCCCAAAACTCATGCGGAAATCTGATGCCCAATGTGGCAGTGTTGGAAACTGATTGAGTCATGGGGCAGATGCTTCATGAACGGATTAATGCTCTCCCTGGGGGAGGAGGGGTAGTGAGTGAGTTCTCACTCTATTAGTTCCTGCGAGAGCTGGTTGCTTAAAAGGCCCTGGCACCTCCTTGCCCTCTCTTGCTTCCTCTCTCCATATGATCTGCTTGTACCCGCCAGCTGCCTGCCGCTTTTCCACCATGAGTAGAAGCAGCCTGAGGGCCGTGCCAGATGCAGCTGTCCCAGAATCATAAGCCAAATAAACCTCTCTTCTTTATAAATTACCCAGTTTCAGGTATTTCTGTTATAGCAACACAAACGGACTAATACACCCACTTATTGTATTTAATATGGTCATAATCACATCAGGCTCTTATAAAAATGTCAATCTTAGACTGAGAAAAAGAGTCCAATTTGACAGACCAGCGATGACTAGTGGATGCAGGAAAGGTGAACTTTACCATGAACTTTACCACTTCTAGCTGTGTGACTAACATGTCATCGAACCGCTGTAGGCTTATTTCCTCCTCTGTAAAAGGAGATTAAAGAAAACCACCTTATGGGCTGTTTCGAGAATTAACTTTAAAACAATAAAGCACTGTGCAAATGTTCTTGCTATTCTTACTCATCTAACATATATGCACACTCTCTACATGTGTACTTTTCTCTTTTAATTACAGAGATGCTTCTAAAGAGAGGCTTTTAAAGAGAACGAAGACGCTCAGAGGAGTTCAATACAAGCTTAAATCTGAAAGTAATGTCAGCAGCCCAAGAAAAATCAACCTGGATAGGTTTCGTTCCAGGGGGTTTGAGAAGCTGGAAACATTAGTCTCCAGTCAGACGCTTCTACAACCGCTGGGTTCAAAGGGGACCAGAGTGGCACCCACTGCAGGCACCTTCCATTTGAATTCTCCGCTTGGCTTTGGCTCTGCTCCCTCTCCATCCTCACCTTCCACCCCGCAAAGTCCGCTCTGACCCTCCTGCAGGCCGGCTCGCCGTGCACCTAGTATTCCCAGAAGCCCCTGCGCCCTGACCTTTAGAAAACGAAAGACCAGCCACTCTCAACCCCGGAGAAGGGGGCGCCGGGGATGCGGGGCGCCCGGAGCCGCGCATGCGCAGAGGCCGCGACGGGCTCGGGCCCGGGAGGAGCGAGGACTCCACTGCCGGGGCGAGTCGCGGCCGAGCTTGGACCCAGATCGGTGGACTGAGCCGAGTTTGCCGGCGCCCGAGGCCTCGCCGGCCGGGCCGGGAGCAGGAGGCCGGGGACGGGCGTACCTGGTAGCGCCCGGTGAGCAGCTGGCTCCGCGATGGCGTGCACAGCGGCTGCGTGTAGTAGTTGTCCAGGAGCACCCCGCCGGCCGCCAGCGCGTCCAGGTGCGGCGTGCGGATGTAGGAGCCGTGGAAGCCCACGTCGTTCCAGCCCAGGTCGTCCGCCAGCACGAAGACCAAGTGGGGAGGCCGGTCGGCCCCGGAGCCCGAGCCCGGCGGCGGCAGCAGCAGCAGCAGCAGCAGCGGCGGCGGGAGGAGCG
>NW_007728330.1:304216-314621 GCF_000696425.1 Galeopterus variegatus
CGGGAGGAGCGGCCGCCGCGAGCTGGGGCCTCGGGGCAGGCTTGCCGCGCCTTGCGGGCCCATCTTGGGCCGCCCGCGATCCCCGCGCCTGTGGCGCCACCAGCCCCCGGCACGGCTTATAGAATCAGGAACTGGACGGCCGGGGCCTGCCCCGCCCCGGCACGGGACATGACCCCAAGCAGGCGGCGGGCTGGGGAGGCCGTGTCCCGCGCCCCCGCCGTTTGTCACCCAGGCCCGGGGCCGCGGTGATGGGGGAGGAGCCAGCGGAGATGAGCCCTCGGGCTCCCGCTGCCCCGCGCCGTGGAAAGTCCGCGGATGCTTGGAAGGGGCCAAATCAGAGATGAACGTTGCACCGCGGCATCCCAAAGGAAAAAATTTGTTCTTTTTAATAACGCTTCACACACGGTTTACAAAGCATGTTACATCCCTCACCTCCTGTAAATCTCACAACAACCCTGTCGGCTAGGCATTATAATTAGTGCCCGCTTTTCCGGAAGAAACAAGCTTGTAAATGGTTGAGGCTGTGACTCCAGACCTGAACTATGATGTTTTAACTACTTGCCAGTCATTTCTAGCACAAGAGCCCAGCCTGGTGGATGGTGAAAAGGCAGAGCTCTAGATGTCGTTTCAGATTCATTTATAAATAGCGGACACCGATGAAGACACTTCCGCCCCGCTAGCAAACAAGGGGCTAAGTACGCACTTCTACTGCCACAGCCCTTCTGAAAGTGTGGTTTTACTTCCAGGTTGCCCTGGGAGTTGTTTTGGGGTGTTGCGTGGTCATCGAATAGCTCCTTAGCTTGTCCAGATGTTTAGAGCCAAAGAAACCAAAAAAAGAAAGAAACAACCAAAGAAATCCAGTATCTAATTTGCCTGAAATATCTGTGGGTGGAAGGAAAAATTCCTTCTACCACGTGCTCATTGAATTGGGAAGTTAGCCTTATGACCAGTATATTCCCATTGCCGTCTGAGACTTTCTGCTTACTCTATGTCTGGAGATTGTAGCTATTAACAGGTGTGGGGGAATTTTTTTTTGCATTGCCTAGAGAACATATCCTTTCAGGCTATCCGAGTCTGATTCCATGGGAGTTATTTTACAACTTTATAAATTGTAAATAAATGACAGCAATAGAAAATAATCCTTGTTTACATATATGCAAATGAACTCTGTACTGTGGAGTGACAACCCTCCCACTCCACCACTAAGGGAAAAAGTTTTGCCTCCACTTGCACATTTAAAATTTCTGATCTGTTTTTTGGATTGTCCTTCGAACTGGTTTTAGCACCTTACTAGCTGCCTCACTAATGGGTTAAATAAAATCTCCTATATCATGTATTCTTGTTTATATTGATATGAGGGTCATGATTTTACCTTTTTAAAAAAAAAAACTTGTTTAAGACATGAAATATTTCCTTCTTACATGTTTATACTCTTTTTTTCTTTGCACGCAGTAGATTATGTTATATCCACTTTTCATCTCTAGTAGAATCAATGAAATTTAGCTGGAAAATTTTAAAATTTTAGCATTAACTAAATTCAAAAGAGAGTAACTTTGAAAAGCTGTTTGATTCATTATGTTAAGGCTTGAACTTTTCACTTAAAGACCCTGTAAGAGACCTTGAAGGACTGAGAATTCCCACTGCGGCCCTTGCATGTCCTTCTTCCCGTAACTGTTCTCCCTACCCTCCTTGATAAAAATCCAGTTGCCCAAACAATGGCTGCTAATCTGCAGGAACAATTCCTCCTCTAACCAGCTGCTCCTGAAACTAGCTAAACTTGTGCTGAGACTTCCCATGTCCTGCATTTTCAAATAAAAACTTATTTTAATGGTGCCCTGGAAATGTGCAAACGGAAGGGTTAATTATACTTTGCATCTATGTGTGAACACCCATAATGGAGTACAGACTAGTTATTTTCTAAAATCTGTCAGTTGGAGTTCTGTTTCCTCGGGTTATGGGTTTGTGCAGGAATATCTCAAAAGTGATGTGGTATGCTTCTGGATGCTTCACATTAAGAGGCACATGATGTTGATTTCCTCTCTTATGGAATTACTTTGTTAAGGTAGTTATTTCTCCACTGTAAAGTTGCTGTTTTCCTGTTATAATTAATAGGTATCTTATGGAGAGGTATTTTGAAAATATGTAAATATTCTTTTATTCCTGAAACTTTTGCTTATTAGTTTTAGCATCTTGCTTCTTGCTTCAATCAGTTATAATTAGGATGACTACCAAATCATTATCTTCTAATTTCTTCATTTCTTCTGTATTTGTTAGTTACCTTTCTACTGTAAGGAAGAACTTTCCCTGGTCTCTTATTTATTTATTTATTCCACTATGAACTCATGGATTCTTGTTTTAATAAATATGCTATAATCCTTTAGTATAATTACTTGAATGCTCAGATTTTCTGATTTGGCCATTGGGAGCCACTTCAATCTGGTTCTGGTATCTTTCTGGCTTATCCTCTTTAATCTTTGAGAATTTCCTTAATTTTTGGTTCAATGTGATTTTCTAGACCCTTATTGTACTTTTCCTTCACCAACCCTAGAATCAAACATTTCTCCAAGGAACGCTAATTATTTTTAGTGGAAAATGGCCTTTAGAAACCAAGAATCCAAGATCTGTGCTCATTGCTACTGGGCTGTCATTGCTTCTAGGGTCTCTTACCAGACAAAAATATGTATGAATATATACATACACACATACATATGTGTTTATATATACATACCCACATACTATACTATATACATATATACTATGTATGTATATATATAAAACCATGAGTTCATAGTGAATACCTCCAATTCTGTTTCCCCCACCCTTTCCATATGTGTATGAATTGTACTAATTTTCATTATCAGCAGCTATTAAAAAGTACTATGTTGAAGACAGTTTGGCAGTTTTTTACAAAACTAAACATACTCTTATCCTATAGTCCAGCAATTGCACTCCTTGGTATCTACCCAAACTGACAACTTATGTTCACACAAAAATCTGCACACAGATGTTTACAGCAGCTTTATTTATAGTTGCCAAAACTAGGAGGCAACCAAGACATCCTTCTTCAGTAGGTGAATGGATAAACAAACTGTGGTACAGCCAGATGATGGAATGTTTTTCAGTGCTAAAAAAAAAAAAGAGCTATCAGGCCAGGAAAAGACATGGAGGAAACTTAAATGCATACCATTAAGTGAAAGAAGCCAATCCAAAGAAGCTACATACTGTATGAGTCCAGCTATAGGACATTATGGAAAAGACAAAACTATGGAAATAGTAAGAAAGATCAGTGGTTGACAGGGGCTGGGAAGGAATAAATAGGTGGAGCACAACTTATTTTTAGGGCAGTGAAACTACTCTTTATGGTACTATAATGGTAGATATATGTCATTATACATTTGTTCAAACCCACAGAATATAGGATACCAAAAGTGAACCCTAATGTAAACTAGATGTTGGGTGATTATGATGTGTCAATGGGTCAGGTTCATGGATTGTAATTCTGGTGGGTGATGTTGATAATGGGGGAGGCTATGCATATGTGGGGGCAGAGTATAAATATTAAATCTCTGTACTTCTCAATTTTGCTGTAAACCTAAAACTGCTCTTTTAAAAATGGCCTTAAAAAGGCACTATACTTTTTAATTTTTTCCAATCTGATATGATATCTCAGTATAGTTTTTTGTTTGTTTTTATTTTTGCATTTCTCTTATTGAGTAAAGTTAAACATCTTTTCATGTGTTGAAAGGCTATTATTACATTTTTGTGAATTGCCTGTCATTTTTCAATTAGGTTTTTGAGGTTTTTTTCCCATCAATTTTAAGCATTTTTTATGTATTAGAGAGGTTACCACTTTTAACTATAATATGCACCACAAGTATTTTCTCCCAGTTTGTCATTGTCAAATTTTTATGGTGTTTTTAACATGCAAAAGTTATTTTTTTAGGTTTAGTCAAATTGATCAGTTATTTTAAATTACATGTGGATTTTGAGTCATAGTTAGACTATCTTTACACTAAAGCTAAAGCAAAATTTACCCATGTTCTCTCCTAGTACTTGTACGGTTCAGATCCCTGACCCATTGGTATTTATTTTTGTGTATGATTCGAGATATGGATCTAATTCTCTTCCCACATGGCTACCCAGTTGTCCCAGCACCATTTATAGGGAAGTCTAAAATATTAGTCTAAGATATTCATGGGGAAGTCTAAGATATTAGCTCTAGTGATATGGGATGCCATCTCTGTTGTATGCTTTATTTATATATATGCTTGGGTTTGTTTCTGGACTTTGTGTTCCATTTTAGTGACCTGTTTATTCTGAGTGCCAGACTGTCTCAGTTATAGAAGCATTACATTATGTTTTAATGTGTGGTATGGCTGCATTTTCACTTTTAGTGTTTTCCTGGCTATTCCTGTATGTTTATTTTTTCATGTGACCTTGCATATTAACATGTCTAGTTCCATTTATAAGTGTTGTTGGTATTTTATTAGAATTACATTAAGCTTATAAATTAATTTGGGGAGAACCAAAATCTTTATGATATTAAGTTGTCATATTTAAGAACAAGGGATGTCATATTTAAGAACAAGGGACATCTTTTCATTTATTAAGGTCTACTTCTGCATCTTTTAGGGGTCTTTTAAATTTTTCTTCATAACAGTTTTGCATGTTTTTTGTTAAATGTATTCCTAAGTATTTCATCTTCTCAGTTGCTATTGAAATGGGGCTTTTTCTACCATTATCACTTTTAACTGGTTATAATTTGTGCACATGAAGGCTACTGACAGTATGGTAATTCGATGTGGTAATTTGTATCCTGACAATTACTGAATTCGTTTATTGGTTTGAGTTAGTTTAATCATTGGTTTTTTTAGGGTTTTCCCAGTACATAGTCATGTCAGTAAAAACCATTCCAGTCAGTTAGAAGATGCAAAAATTGGGACAGAAGTAAAAGCAGCTCTCGATTCACAAGTGAAATAAAAGTTAATTGTGTGGTAGGTGGGGTATTTGGGACTTGGAATATATTTTTTTACATAGAAATAATATTATACATAATAACCTGGTTTGCCTTCTAAAACACAAAACCTATTTAACCCATAGTTAAAATATCTTATAACTCCTAAAGTTCGTAAGAAAAGACTAACAATCCAATTTTAAAATGGGCAAAGTATAGGAACATAATTGTTTGTAGAAAAAGAAATATAAGTTGGCCATTAAATATATAAACAGATGTTCAACCTCATGCAAAAAGAAAAATTCAAATAGAAACTTCAATAATATACTACTGATACTAGTGATAACTCACTGATTTTGGGACAGTGTAAAGAAACAAGCCCTCTTATACATTAATCACAGAAGTGAGATTCAGTACAACCTCTGAGGGGAAAAATTTTGCATATCTATCAAAAGGCACATATGTTCTAATCCAGCAATTCCAGTTCTAGGAATTTATCCTATAGATATTCTCAATGTGATAAATGTCATAGCATCAAAATATTCATTTTAGCCATATTTCAATAGAAAAGGGCCAATGATAGGGCCCAGTTAAATTAATTATGGAATACTAAGCAATCATTAAAAGAGATGATATGAAACAATCTCCAATATGCTTTTTAAAAGTTAAAGAACATTATAGTTGGTATGCTTTCATTTGCTTAAAAATATGTATATATATGTGCATATACATATGTATATATAGAGAGAGGTGTTTGCATATTTACTGTATTTCAAGAAGGATACAGAAGAAACTGTAACATTGGTTGTTGCTGGGTGGACTGGTTCACTGGGGACGGATGGAAAAGAGACTAACTTTTCATCATATACTCTTTCATACCTTCTAAATTTTAAACTGTTCATATATTATCTATTTCTAATAATATTTTTAACCATAAGTAATAACATGATTTACATTTAAACAAAAAGAAAATGCATTTTGAGAACAGAGTGCCAAGAATAAGTCTTCCCCAGTGAACACATTTGTACAGCCCAAAGGCCGTGCACTAAGATGCCCTGCCCCTTGATTTCTGTGGTTTGCAGAACCCCTAGGTTTTGGCGTGTGCTTACTGGCTATTAACTATGCTCAGAAGTCAGGACTCCTGTGTTTCAATGCTTCTCCTAAACTGTTTTTGTTTCAGTGCTTTTGAATATGATAAGTATTGCATACAGAGACTAAGCAAGTTTAAACACTTTATCTCTAAATGTTGAACCGTTGAGGTAGAGGAAGAAAACCTTTCCAGTTGGAGAGATAAGAATGGTAAGAAATCTTTCTTCAGAGAGAATACCTGAATTTCACTGACTACATGTGGTAACTTGTGGTTGGTGTTGCTCGTTGTCCTGTTACTACCCTGAGCAGTCCAGGAGATAGACTTGAACATCAGAAAGAAGACCCAAAGATTATTAATTTAGATGTCAGCTATTAAATTATTTTCCTGATACATTTAGTTATAGAAACTGATGTGGGATGGATTTGTTTCTGCCATATATAAGTGAGGGGAAGAGGGTCTTCTTAAAGGCCTGTAAGATCATAAATCAGACTTGTAGAGGAGTGTTTTTAAGGTCCTTTTACCCTTCTTCTAGTTGCTAGTAGTTATATGCATTTTTTATTTATTAGCTACTATCAGCACTAACAACTATCAATGCATTAAGAACCATCATGGTTCCAAGCATATAGAAAGTAATTAAAAGAAGCATCTTCAGTTTCAGAAGCATCTGCTGCTTTTGTTCTGTGTATTGGTGTATGTGCATATGTTGGGAGGAAAAGGGTCAGAGGAAAAGAACAAAGATTTCTTTTAGCTCTAAAATTCTCCAATGTTATGAAATTGATAGTCTGGACAAGGACTGCTGTCGCCAACTCAAATTGAAACTCCCTTGATCCCTTTATCCTGCCCAGTGCTTGTCACCTTCTACATTCTCAAAACCAACTAGAGGAGATAAGAGAGTGGAAAATAATACCATTCTTGTAAAAAGATTCTGGCATAACATTTTTTGTGCATAAGACAAGTGCACAAAAGTGTACATGGGTCAGTGAATTCTTATTGAGTAACCACCATATAACCACCAGCCAGGTTAAGAAACAGGATGTTGGCACGGTGTTTTATCTCATTTCTTTTTTCCTCTCCTTACCAGCCTGAGCCTGGCACAATATATTGAACTTTTTACATTATATACCCATTTCTTGATCATCAGCTCTCAGCCACCTCTTTCCAATCATGCTGGAAAGTACCTCAAATTAATGTGAGCACTTGTATTAGAAAAAAAAAAAAGTCATTGTATGACAAAAAAAATCTATTCTTACTAGATAAAAAAATGATGTACATATGCTCTCTCTCTCTCTCTCTCTCTCTATATATATATATATGTAGGGTAGTCTTTTTAAAGTGAAATGTACATAGATTTTTGGTTTTTTTTTTTTAAGTTAAGCAATACAAAATTCATTCAGTGAGAATTAAGTGTCTTTTAACACCTCCCAGGAATACCAGTGTTATTCTTCCAGAGATAATCTATACATATATAAATACAATTTAAATATATACATTTTCCCTATTTGAACCTAAATCGTAGCATATTTCATGCTGTATACACAATGCTTTTTCCAAATAATAATGTAAGTAGACATTTGTAAAGTGTTAGTCCACCCCACAACCTCCCTCCATCCCAGTAGCCATATTTGCACATCTTGATTCTACCGCTTTGGCCAGGGCTCAATCAACAACATTGGTGTGTATGCCAGTCATTGTTTATTTGCTATGCGATCCATTTTATGATATTTCTCTGCTCTGCTCTGTATCACAGGAAGACCAAACCCTGCAAACTATATATCCCAGGCTCCTTCACCTACTTGGCTTCCAGCTAGGTTCAACCGATGATTGGAGAGGTAGTGGAGGGTGGGAGGAAGGGAGAGGACAGGGTGTTTTTATTCTCTCTTTCTGCTTTGATAGCATCTCCAGCAGTACACCTGTATGTCCTCTTTGGTTCAAGCATCGGCGAGCAGGCCGTCCCTATATGATCCTAGTGTCTGCCTGGCAGCCCCATCGGGACAGCCCAGCCCCCAACCCCCTCCAGTGGGTTCTCCATGTTAAGTTCCCTCTTTTGAACTTCCCTGCCAGTTAGTCACATGGAGGGGCAGCATGGAGAGAGATGTCCTGCCGGCCTCAGCTGTTCCAGTCAGTCATCCTTGGTGAGGTGCCAGACTTGTGAGTGAAGAAGCCATCCTGCATGACCAGCCAGTGAGAATCATTTAAAAAAGCAAAACAAACAAAAAAAAACCCCTGCCTCCGCTATATGACACAATTCTTTTTTAGTTATAACCGTGAAATAAAATGAATAATAGCAAGGAGAGAAGAAATGTGAAGAGTGAAAATTTTCTCCTATTAAACTTTCTATATATAATCATGCCAGTAAAAAACAAAGAAAAATAGAAATAAAATAAATATTAGAGTACCAAAAAAGCAAGGGGTTAATATTTCTAAATTATATTAATGAATTTTTTAAAAAAGAAAATATTTATACTTACATATTGATCTGTAATAATAGACTGGTCTGTTATCTGTGAATAATAAAGTTTATTTCTATTTTTAATCCTCAAGCTTTGCAAGTTTGTCAGTGACTTCCTTGAAATTAGTCTTCTTCACATATTAATGTTTAATAGACAGTATAAGCATATTTGTCCAGTTATCTCAGATAATTTATGAACAATTTCTTAAGCTTTTAATTTTAAAAAGTTTTTTTTTTTTATTTTTTTTTTACATGAGCAACAGATATACAAGTGATTAGGAAAAACTTCAACATGATGATAAGTTTGGCAGAGATTCATAAAAATCTCCTTTCACAACAAACTCCAGAAATTGCAATACTGTCTACATCTTTGTTTCTTTGGGAACAATTCTAGTGGCTTTCAAATATCTCTATAGTTAAAAAATTTTCACTAAGCAAAGGACTCCACAGAGGCGGAGTGAAGCGCGCCAGACTGCCCCGGATCAGCGACCTCTNCATTTTACTGATAAACAAATATTAATGTGTTTCATAGTCAATAAATGATCACCAATCTGTGATATAGCATTATCCCCAATTCATGAGTTAAAATCTGAAGTTTATAAAAATTAAGTTACTTTCTCCAGGTCACCCAGCTGGTAGATGTCAGAGCTGGGACAAGCTGCCTCCCTTGTGACTGAGTACATATATTGCCTCTGTGCAATTGAATTACATCAATATTTTAACATAAAATTCTACTATGATGTTCAGTGCCATTTATCCTCATTCTCTGTGAAACTTCGACATTCAATATTCAGAAGTTCTTATGATCATGTATGCACAGCACCTCTTAAAAGTCTCAAGGCATTTATATTCAAAAGCTCCCACCTGAGCCCTAAGAACATAATAATTTATGTTTATATACTATACAACTTGGAGATAATTACATGGCAGTTGGGCTGTTTTTTTCTAACTACCACACTAATGTTCAGTAACTGCACTTTTGGCAATCCACTGGCATCTAGTTAGCAAAAAAAATCCTAGTAAATGCAAACATCATTCCCATTTGGTAGCTCTGAGGCAGACTATTTAGGAAGAGGGAAGAACTAATCAACACTAGGTTAACTACCTTGTTATTGGTCTTCATATGCCAGTTAAGTACTTGATCTATTTTTTCTAATTTAAAAAATTAGTTTCATAATTAATGAGAATTCCATATATATTAAATATTAAAATAACAGACCTTACAAAGCATATTTTCAGTATCATCAGTCTGCACAATTTTTTAACACTGTTGTTACATTAGATTACTGTAAGACTCAATGGATTTACAGTGCAAATTACATATACCCCTGGACTATATCTAATAAGAAAAATTAGATAGAAACACAAAATCTATAAATTGCATGAAATTTGCATGTTATATGTATTTAAATAAACACAAATAAATAATCTATAGGAATAAGCTTATAACTAGCATGAATCAAAAGAATTTCTGAAGTTGGTTGTTGAACTAATAAGAAATGTGTAATAAATTTGCTCACTATATCTTTTCTTAATAAGTAAAACCTTCCCCAAACAATTAAAGCTATCTTCAAAATGTTTGCAGAATAAGACTACATCCCTCTTTTAAGCAGTTTTTTGGTGACCAAATTGAGTAAACATTTTTATTCTTTTGAAGTATTTAGTATAGAAAAAATTTAAACTAATACAGGTATATAAAGAAGGGTATAATGAACACCCTTTCCTCATTACCCAGTTTCTACATTTTTCATGGCCAGTATTGTTTGATCTCTTCTCTCATTAACTCCCACACCTCACTGTTTTAACACAAGTCTCAGATATCAAATTTCACCTATAAATGGGATAAACTTTTAAAAATTCAAATTGTGTACCCTACATATATGTACAATCAACTTTATTACAACAAAAAAAA
>NW_007728331.1:0-3579 GCF_000696425.1 Galeopterus variegatus
AGTGGATGATGTATATTTGCTAGTAGTGACTTTATATTTGAATACATGAATTATAAATGGATAGGTGCCTCTGTGGTGATCTTAGTGTAAGGACATCTGTAGATTATATTCATGAATTTGTCTGGAACAGCTCAGCTAATTAAAGCAATGCACTTAGGAAGCCAACTCTGCAGGTTCATTTCCTGTAGGGGCATTTTACATCTGCAGACAACACAACACATAATAGGGCCTTCATAAATATTAGTTCATTAAATGAATAAGAGAATAAGAATCCACAAGGTAAAGGTAAGTGTGGGTTTTTAAAGGTATCACTGTCTAGGACTTTAAGCATGATCATCAAGTTCAGAAATCCATGCTTAAGGCAGTAAGGAAAATTTTGTAAGAAAGCAAGACAGATGAGCAAAAATTGTAACTACTCTCAACAAGTAAACAAAAACACATTCTTCTAAGACAGTGTGAGTAATAACATCTAGTTAGTAAAAACAGGAAATGCTTACTTTTTAAAATTCTCAATCCTAGTGTCCAAATATAAATGTTTTTATATGAATATAAAATATTGTTAATATAATAATACAACATTTTAATAGAAAAATAAAGGTAACCATAAGCCTTATTCTTTTCATATATTTGATAAAAAGATATAAATTAAAATTGAATAATTATATTAAACTTAAAATAATTAAGATAGTTATTTTGCTCCTTTTTTTTCTTTTTTCTTTTTTTTTGTATTTTGAACTTTGTAACAGTATTTAATGTTTCTACCTATTTTCCCATTGCATGTAGATTTTATGTAAGCTACACAAAATAAAATTAAGCTATTATGCTTAGAATATTGCATAATATTTTAACATAAAGTATAAAATATTTTTCCCTTGATGGGTTCCACTAATAGACTATAAATACCTTAATAGGTTGAAAAACAAACATATATATAATCTAATATATAGCAATGCAAATTTCAAGAAATAATGTAGACAAAATTAACCATTCCTTATTTTCCTAAAGATTAAATAGTTTTAAGTTTTAGTTTGTTTTCTTTCTTACTTTTCTCTGTGCATAATATTTTTAGCAGGGATGTATACACAATTTGGACCCCACTCCTTTACATTATAATATAAACAGATTGTTACCATTATATGAGTGGTTACATAANTCACTGTCTAGGACTTTAAGCATGATCATCAAGTTCAGAAATCCATGCTTAAGGCAGTAAGAATTTTGTAAGAAAGCAAGACAGATAAGCAAAAATTGTCACTACTCTCAACAAGTAAACAAAAACACATTCTTCTAAGACAGTGTGAGTAATAATATCTAGTTAGTAAAAACAGGAAATGCTTACTTTTTAAAATTCTCAATCCTAGTGTCCAAATATAAATGTTTTTATATGAATATAAAATAAATATAATAATACAACATTTTAATAGAAAAATAAAGGTAACCATAAGCCTTATTCTTTTCATATATTTGATAAAAAGATATAAATTAAAATTGAATAATTATATTAAACTTAAAATAATGAAGATAGTTATTTTGCTCCTTTTTTTTTCTTTTTTTTTTTTTTTTGTATTTTGAACTTTGTAACAGTATTTAATGTTTCTACCTATTTTCCCATTGGGTGTAGATTTTATGTAAGCTACACAAAATAAAATTAAGCTATTATGCTTAGAATATTGCATAATATTTTAACATAAAGTATAAAATATTTTTCTCTTGATGGGTTCCACTAATAGACTATAAATACCTTAATAGGTTGAAAAACACACATATATATAATCTAATATATAGCAATGCAAATTTCAAGAAATAATGTAGACAAAATTAACCATTCCTTATTTTCCTAAAGATTAAATAGTTTTAAGTTTTAGTTTGTTTTCTTTCTTACTTTCTCTGTGCATAATATTTTTAGCAGGGATGTATACACACTTTTGTACCCCACTCCTTTACATTATAATATAAACAGATTGTTACCATTATATGAGTGGTTACATAATATCCATATATTTATTTAAACTAAAAGTATTTATTGAATGCTTAGACACAAATCTAAGTTCACTGATTACAGAGGTAAATAAGACAGATCAAGTTCCCATTAACCAGTTTTCATTAACCAGTCACCTTGTATCGGAAAACATGTTGATGACAATTTTTAAAAGGAATATACATTTAACAAAGCACTATGTATGCATTTGAAGGCCTAGAGACAAATATAAGAGTGTGTGTGTGTGTGTGTGTGTGTGTGTGTATTTTGTTTCAAAAATGTTGACATAACTAATGTAAATATTAGATTACTCTAAATTCATTTTATTTGAAAGGTAAAACTTTCCTTTTCAGGAAGTCTATTTCTTAAATCTAAAATGAACAAATTATGAAGCAAATAAAATTCCAAATGTATTACCGGGGACTGGGGTAGGGAGAGTATGAGGTGTTGTTTTTTAAGGCGTATAGAGTTTCAGATTTTCAAAACAAAAAAGCTCTGATAATCCATTTCTCAATAATGTGAATATACTTAACAGTATTGAACTGTACAAAAAAATAGTTAAATGGTAAATTTTATGCTATGTGTTTTTATTATAATAAACACACACACATACAAACACAAGCAGAGACTTAATTCTCAAGTATCACTAAATTGATTTTAGCCTCTAAGTTCTTTTAAGAATAGGAAACTGAGTAGTGACCTGTGGCTTCCTTGCTAAGACACTTTTGTGTTCCTGTATCAACCAGGCTGTCACTGTTCTACATCTGTGATAGTGCTGCAACGTTATTCATTATAATTCCTTATTCAAGCAAAAAGTTATTTGGGTTCGATTTTGCCCTGTATTTTAACAGGTGAACTGTGTTATCTATCCACAGAAGTTATTTTTATGCTTTACTTGTGGAACTTAACTGCTTGCATGTGCAAAAGCAAACACTGTTGCATTCTGCTTTGGTGCTGTAACAAAATCTGGACCTTCTGTAGCTCATCACTTTCTTGGTCAAAATTATAGATGAACAAAGTCCTGAAATACTGAATAGATAATCCATCAAATATAGCCAAGGGCATGAGGCTTTCTCAGAGCGATTTCCCAGTCAAGGTAGTAGCTACTATTGTATGACCACTTTCCCTGTTTTATCTCCCTGGGCATGAAATGTCACGTAGAATACATTAGCCTCCTAAGGGACTCAGGATGGTCATTTCAGCTTCTTAATTAGAAGAAGCTGAGAATTAACATTAAAAAAAAAAAGTGCCATGTTATATAGCAAAGATTTTATTATTTCTCATAGAGGGTCCTTTCAGTAACTCTGCGTTTTCACTTAAAGGAAGCTTAACACTATGAAATAAAATGTCATTAACCACTATGAAAAATTAAATAGAATGAACTAATTTTAAAATTTATTTAGTTTTAAGTTATTAATACCTGATTTTATTGTATTTTTAAAGGATTTTTGCATTTACTATACCCTAATATTTTACCATATTATATTTTTACCACTTTATAAAATACATAGTTGTGTAGTTTTAAAATTAAATAATACATATTTGATATAAGAATATGTATTGCAAATTCCTCTGGATAAAGATTTTTTTTTTCAATCAAA
>NW_007728331.1:4746-7162 GCF_000696425.1 Galeopterus variegatus
TGGGACTCATGTTCTCTTGGGGGTGGAGATTTCAGCATTAAAACGAAGGAGGGTTGCTTGGATTTGTGTGGTCAAAAGATGAAATTAGGGACAGAGTTGAGACTTATGCTCAAACTCCATGATATGGCCAAAACCAGCCAGGACTAATTGGGATTTTGGTCTCTGCTGAATCAGAATGATTGAGCAAAAAGGGAGGAAAGGAGAAAGATTTATTAGGGAAAGGAAGTAATAAAGGGTAGCTCATAAACAAAAAGTGAGTGAGGGTTGGTAGCTCTCAGGTGGGTGCTCTCTCTCTCTCCTTTTTCTCTGTCTTCCTTTCTTCCCCACCCACCTTCCTCCCTCTCTCTCTTTTATTCTTTCCTTTCTTAGTATGTATCATACTGAACTATCATGTTCATTTGCTTCTGTTTGCAGACCAGTCCCCCCACCCACCACCTTGTACACACCCTGTTTCTTATTTACCGCTTTATTCTCAATACATAGAATGACACCCGTGATATGAATATTTGTTAAATAAATGAAAGAAAAAGGAGCAAACACTAGATTAAAGCAAAGATTCTTATATGCCTTAAAAAGACAACACAAAAGAAGATCGCCTCTGAATCACCTACATTTGAATCATATATATGATTATTACATGATATCATGGTTGGTATATAGTGGTATCTCATTATGTTTTAATTTACCTTACTTGTAAAATTTTATTATTATTATTTCTTAGATATTCTGTATTATTAATTTTGATTTTTGCTGTCATCTTAGTCATTTGAAAGACAACTGTCAAAGTTTTTAATTTGCAGACCACTTGATATTTATCGAGTATTGATTTTAATATTTTTTAATTTTTATTCACTGAAATATATGAAAATTTTGTTTTTGGTATAACATGGTCATGTTTGGTAAATCTTTCTTGTGCATCTAAAAAGAAAAAGTATTCTGATATAAAATAAAATTTAAAATGTACCTATTAGATCAGTACAAATATTTATTTTATTCAGATTCCTTTTATATTATCAACTTTTCTATTAAAACAACTGAGAGAGGAGAGTAAAAATATATGGTAATATCGTATTTCTGTTTGTTTCTTTGTACAATTTCTGTAGATTTTCTGTTATGTATTTTCATATTAAGTTATCTGGCATTTACATGTTCACGAAATCCAATCATCATTGTGTACTGTACTATTTGTGCTCTCCTGTGTTTCATTTAATACTTCTTGCTTTGAATTTAAACTTGTATGATGTTTACATGAGAAAGCCTGGCTTCTTTTTAAAGTATTATTCTACTTTCTTCAATCACTCTTATTTCAAACCTCTGAATCACAATTTTATATTGATAGCTTTCATGTAACCTGTAGATGTCTCCTTTTTTTGATCCAATAGATGACTTTTTCCAATCTACATTTACTTGCAATTTTGTTTCTGTAAAGTATGCTTCTTTATTTTTGTGTGAATTCTTGCTTTCAGTGCTTTTGTGTTTGCCATCTAATATGCAATCTGGGTTTTTTGGTTATAGTTATATTTTATAGTGATCTTGATTGAATCCAGTCACCATGATAAACTGACATTCATTCTTATAGTTCGAAATTTCTGGACTTCTATGGTTACAATCTTGCTGTCTGAAAGTAATGGCAGTTTTATATCTTGATGCACACACACACGCACACACACACACATGCACACACACACACACACACAAATTTTGTGTACTGATTATCATAAAGATTGGCCTATAATTTTTCTTTTTAATTTTGTTTTTGTCTGGTCTTAGTATGACTTCATATAATGGTTCCAAGACGTGTTTTCTCATTTTCATTTATCTCTGAGCAATTTGGAGAAGTGATGTTGTTTCCTCCTGAAATGCTCGAAAAGTTCACTACCAAAGCCATAGATCTATTTGTGGATAGATTGTTTTTAAGGATTTCATTTCGTATTATTCAGACTTTCTATGTGAGCTTCATGAAGTTGTATTTTCAAGGAATACACCATGTTGTCCTAATTGGAAAACAGGAGATACTTATCAAATATTAAACCCCTAAAACCCAAGATCTAAACTTGTAATTTAATATTTTATGAAGTAAAAAAAGGTATTTTAGTCACTCCATCACAAAAGTACATAAAGAGTACAATCTGAGGAATGTTTATGGCACTGCAAACCTTACCATTCGTACTTTGATTTAAGTTAATAAATAGAAATTGTATACTCTAATAGTCTTTTGTTACTTCAAATTCCAGTATACACTCTAATGTATAATATCAAGTTTGTTTGATAATACCCTCATTTAATTAGAAATGTTAAGAAGCTCTTAAATTTTGTCAATTTTATGTCTCTGGAGAGGCCATCTGACAAACTAATACAATATAATATAGTAAAAGTGACTTTGCTCAGTATCAAAGATAAAATATTCCTGGGGGGG
>NW_007728331.1:7957-9602 GCF_000696425.1 Galeopterus variegatus
ATATAGTAAAAGTGACTTTGCTCAGTATCAAAGATAAAATATTCCTGGGGGGGGAGGAAATCAGTTTAAGTCTATGAGTTTTTAAAAGCTGGAGAAATTACCATGGGAGTCTCTCATTGGCCTTGGAGAGAAAGCTAATGAAAACCCCATTATTCAGCGTTGCCTTTCCTTACTTTAATAAGAGGAAAAACACTAAAGAAATAGTTATGTCAAAAGCCTATGGCAAGTAAATTAATATAATCTCCCTCTAGTTATCAACTGTCAGATTTTCTGAAAACTTGTGATAATAGGATCAGTTTTAGCTATTCATTCTAATAAAGATAGCAGTGTAGCTCGAAAGATGTAAAAAGTGAATCTGTTGGATCAAAAGATAATTTTCATGATTAAAATAGACTTCGTGAAGAAAAAAGTCCTTAATCGATGTTATATATGAGAAAATGTAAGTAATTGTCAAGCATACATATTCAAAGATGTCTAATAAAAGCATTGCTAGAAAGGTTTCATTAGACTTAAATAACAATTCTAATTCCTACACAGATTGCTATAGATATTAATTATTAGACTCAAAGAAGTCATGCATATACTTTAGTCATTTCAAAATTAGTCATGGCTGAGGGACACTTAATGTTAACACCATCATTGTTGCTCCTCAAATTATTTCCCCTTTTATTATTGACAGAGCTTTTAATTTTTACTATTTTTTTTAATTTATTTACCCTAAAGAGAACCATCTTTAATTTGTTTAAGCCTGATATTAATCATTACTTTCACTACCTTCTCAATATTGCTCCATTTTAAGTTCTGCATTTACATTAAATCCAACATAATATTATCAATTTTAGCAACAGTCTTTTTACAGTCAATATTTATTTACATTTACACTTATATTTGCCATTTATTTAAGATTTTTCTTTATTTCTTCCTGTGTTTCCATGCTTTGGTCTGGGATTATTTTTCTTCTTCCTAAAGGACTCTCTTTAGACTTTCTTTTAGTGCAGTTCTAACTGGTGTTGAAGGTTTTCAGCTTGTGTCTGGCTAAAAATATCACTGTTTTGAAGGACGTTTTGGTTGGGTATACTATTCTAGTTTGGCAGTTCACCTTAATCGAGGTAAAGACACCATCCACTAACTTCAGATTTTAACAATTTATGAAATTTATCTTTCAAATTTATTTTTATTCCATTAAAAATGACATGTTATTTTTTTCTTTGACTGCTTGGAAGATATTTATCTTTGCCTCGGATTTTCATTGTATTTGTCCTGCTTGATATTTGCATAACTTCTCGAATCTCCTACTTGAGTCCATTTGCGAATGTTGGAAAAGTTTTAGCCACCATCTTTTCAAATACTGCTTCAGTCCTTCTCTCTCTCTCTCTCTCTTTCTGTCCCTCCCTCCCTCCCCTTCTCTCCCCCCACTTCAATTAATATGTACAATTTTTTCACTCTCTCACTCTGTCCCACCTATATATCTTTATCTCACAGGCTTTTTAAAATTTATATCCTTTATTTACCTGTTTCAATGCATATTTTTTTTTCTGATCTGTCTTTAAGTCTATTTTATATTCTCTTTTGTTAGAACTAATATGCTGTTAAAGCTATCAATTTAGCACTTATTTTTGGTTACTGTATTTTCTGGTCCTACTAT
>NW_007728331.1:10435-14864 GCF_000696425.1 Galeopterus variegatus
CTCTCTCTCTCTCTCTCTCTCTCTCTCTCTCTCTCTCTCTCTCTGTCCCTCCGTCCCTCCCCTTCTCTCCCCCCACTTCAATTAATAATATGTACAATTTTTTCACTCTCTCACTCTGTCCCACCCATATATCTTTATCTCACAGGCTTTTTAAAATTTATATCCTTTATTTACCTGTTTCAATGCATATATTTTTTTTCTGATCTGTCTTTAAGTCTATTTTATATTCTCTTTTGTTAGAACTAATATGCTGTTAAAGCTATCAATTTAGCACTTATTTTTGGTTACTGTATTTTCTGGTCCTACTATGTGCATCTCCATTTGTTTTTGCATATGTCAATTATCTGATGCTACCATCCATCTTTATTTCTATTTTACATATTTGCTCTATTGTTCGGATATATTAACTATAGCCATTTTAAAGATGTATCTAAAAATTCCAAAGTCTATATCAACTGAGTAATTTTCTTTATTCATTTTTTTTTCTTTTGGCTATAGGTCAGTTGTTCTCTCATGCAGGGGGTAAGATGATTTGTATTGAATGTCAAATCTTATGTATGGAATTTTGTAGTCTCTGGGTTATTTTTTTCTTCCTGCATAGAAAGTTCACCTATATCTTTGCTGGGAAGATACAATGACTAATCACCTTAGTCAAATCCAGGACCATAATGACTAATAGTTGGATCATATTTTGGGTAACTCTATCCTCCATTTGGTTTACCTCCTGTCCCAGATCATAGCCTTCCAGAGGTTCCAACATACAGCCTGATGAACTTACCGTTCCTTAAATAATATGCTCATATATTATTTTTAAAGAATAAACACACATGTATATTTAAATAATTTGGTAAGTAGATAGTAGTTACCATTGAAAGAGTTTCAAATATATTGGAAAAAATTTGTGCCAGATCTCTACCTCATATTATATGCAAAAAAAAAATTAAGATATAACAAGGTCTGTTAATAACAAAAATTAAATGAAAATACAGAGTCTGAGATAATAATTTTAAAGCTTAGAGCGTGAAGGTCTTCTTAAGTGAAAAAGGAAATCCAGAAGCCATAACATACAAAAGTCATAGATGTAACTATACAAAATTCATCTATATGTATCTCTTATAGCCTTGATGTCATGCTTGGTTGATCTCTTAACCTCCAAATATATTTTACCTCTCTTTACTGTTGACACTTACTCCCAAAGTCACAGAATTAAACTGTCAACACTAAAAACAGCAATTTCCAAAATTTCATATCCTGTAGTAATCACAAGAAATACCACTCAAATAATTTCTCAAATTTGTTGTGATATCAAATCCATTTATCCATTGTACTTTGCACTGTTTATATAACTCCAACTTTACTGACATTTCAAGAATAAAGTATCTGGTCTACCCTTTTAAGATACTTCTTTGTAAATAGCTATGATACCCTTGTGCCATCTTGCTCTACAATAGTACGCGGAAAGAAATGAAGCCTTGAATATTTTGTGTCTGCACTAAGCATCAGAATATTGATGGGGGGAGGGATTTATTTTAAGGAATTAACTGATTTAATTATGGGGGTTGGCAAATTTGGCATTTTTAAGGCTTGTCTGCAGTCTGAAAATTCAGGTAATGGTGATGTTGCTGTCTTCAGTTCATAACTCATAGATAGGGCAGGCCAGTGGACCGGAAACACAAGCAGTATTTGTGTTTTGCAGTCTTAAGACATAATTCTTTCTTTTTTTGGAAACCTCAGTCTTTGCTCTGAAGGCCTTCAACTGATTGTCTGAGGGCTTCTACTTTATTCAGGGTAATCTGCTTTATAAATTTAACTTATTGTAAATGTTAATCACGTCTATTTACCTCCACAACAACATATGGAGCCTAGAATTTGACCAAACAACTAAGCACCAAAGTTTAGCCAAGTAGACACATACAATTAAGCATCACAATGTCTCTAGTTTCTCTCAATTTTTCTCTCATTCACTCACATGTGTGCACACAGACATGTTATAATTAGTGTATGCTTTCTCCTATTTTATATTTCAGGGTACTTCAAAAAGGTATGTTATTACCTTTTAATTGAATTTTTTCACAAATGTTTCAATGTACCCTAGTGTGCATGTGTGTGTGCATAAATATCAGTGAATTAAAGTAGAAATATACAACCTGGAGGAATACATTAAATTGTTATTGGTGTGGCCCTCCCACAGTCAAGAGAGAACTCCTCCTACCTGACTGCCTTTGAAACAGGATATCAGTTTTTTTTCTGGCCTTCAGATTGGAACCATTGACCACCCTGGAACTCAAGCTTGATAACTGTTGATCTTGGGATCCCTCAGCTTCATAACTGCATAAGTCAATTTCTTATAATAAATCTATGTATACATGTATGTATGAATGTATGAATCTATCATCTATCTGACTATATCCTATTGGTACTATTTCTCTGAAGAGGCTTGACTAATACAGGGAACAATATGAATATAATATGACATATAGCACATGTTATACAATGTATACTATATTAAAAGTATATAATGAAATATGTAACATTGTAATATGATATGTGATACAGTACATNATTAAACTGTCAACACTAAAAACAGCAATTTCCAAAATTTCATATCCTGTAGTAATCACAAGAAATACCACTCAAATAATTTCTCAAATTTGTTGTGATATCAAATCCATTTATCCATTGTACTTTGCACTGTTTATATAACTCCAACTTTACTGACATTTCAAGAATAAAGTATCTGGTCTACCCTTTTAAGATACTTCTTTGTAAATAGCTATGATACCCTTGTGCCATCTTGCTCTACAATAGTACACGGAAAGAAATGAAGCCTTGAATATTTTGTGTCTGCACTAAGCATCAGAATATTGATGGGGGGAGGGATTTATTTTAAGGAATTAACTGATTTAATTATGGGGGTTGGCAAATTTGGCATTTTTAAGGCTTGTCTGCAGTCTGAAAATTCAGGTAATGGTGATGTTGCTGTCTTCAGTTCATAACTCATAGATAGGGCAGGCCAGTGGACTGGAAACACAAGCAGTATTTCTGTTTTGCAGTCTTAAGACATAATTCTTTCTTTTTTGGGAAACCTCAAAAACCTTCAGTCTTTGCTCTGAAGGCCTTCAACTGATTGTCTGAGGGCTTCTACTTTATTCAGGGTAATCTGCTTTATAAATTTAACTTATTGTAAATGTTAATCACGTCTATTTACCTCCACAACAACATATGGAGCCTAGAATTTGACCAAACAACTAAGCACCAAAGTTTAGCCAAGTAGACACATACAATTTAGCATCACAATGTCTCTAGTTTCTCTCAATTTTTCTCTCATTCACTCACACATGTGCACACAGACATGTTATAATTAGTGTATGCTTTCTCCTATTTTATATTTGAGGGTACTTCAAAAAGGTATGTTATTACCTTTTTCACAAATGTTTCAATGTACCTTAGTGTGCATGTGTGTGTGCATAAATATCAGTGAATTAAAGTAGAAATATACAACCTGGAGGAATACATTAAATTGTTATTGGTGTGGCCCTCCCACAGTCAAGAGAGAACTCCTCCTACCTGACTGCCTTTGAAACAGGATATCAGTTTTTTTTCTGGCCTTCAGGTTGGAACCATTGACCACCCTGGAACTCAAGCTTGATAACTGTAGATCTTGGGATCCCTCAGCTTCATAACTGCATAAGTCAATTTCTTATAATAAATCTATGTATACATGTATGTATGAATGTATGTATCTATCATCTATCTGACTGTATCCTATTGGTACTATTTCTCTGAAGAGGCTTGACTAATACAGGGAACAATATGAATATAATATGACATATAGCACATGTTATACAATGTATGCTATATTAAAAGTATATAATGAAATATGTAACATTGTAATATGATATGTGATACAGTACATGGATCATGTAATATAATTATATGCTCTTTTTCCCTCAAACAGTTATTCATAAGTTTTATAGTATTCCATTAAAATCACAAAGAAATATTATTAAGAGAAAACATAATGAAAAATTTTCTCTGGAAAAATTTTCTGAGTTCAACAGCTAAGGACAGCAGGAATAAACAAGGATTATCAATTGTTATATTTCTACTAAATATTAAAATGAATTTTAGAACAACAATTATTAAAAGACTATAATGATGTAATGGAATAAAAATATTTTGGAAAAAAATATAAGCTAACACTGACATTATATTTGAAAAGCACAGAAATAAATTATCTCCAATGAGCTCTTAATGTTTCTTTTTTTCCTAAATTTTCCTTTTGATTTAGTTTCAAATGAGGGGAAATAAAATAATTTTACCCTAAGGTTGGTTAAATATGGAAGATTGATTGTCAATGGGAAATAGATTTAGGGTTGTTTGTTATGCTAATAAGAGGGGCAATCATCCTGGAAACTTTTTTTTTTTT
>NW_007728331.1:15377-16039 GCF_000696425.1 Galeopterus variegatus
CTAAAATGAGCTACTATTACTTACTGTTGTATGTCTGAAAATCAATTTAGCTCACTCATCTGTGGGCATAGAGTTGCCTAAGGAGTGCAGGTTTATGAGTAAAATGTAGGAATCTAAAATGGAGCAAGATGGGGTTGTAAATAATGTATGGATACTTATTCTTGAGTTGCAGTGAAAGAAACATGTACATTTTACTTCGTGTTGTATTTTTACATCACTATTTAGTCACATCCATAGAATATCTAATTCTATATTTTACTATAGTAGTACTATGCTTTGTTTCTCTATTTCTTAGGTTTGGGATTTTTGTTGTACAATCGTAAAGTGAGTGCTGTGGATTAACTGAATTATGTCACCAAAGTTCCTATATTACAGGCTTAATTCCCACTGTAACAATTGAAGGTGGGAAATCCTATTATAATTGAAAAACAGAGCCTTCAAGAGATGATTTGATGTAGAACCATGCCCTAGAAAATGGATTAATGGGTGTGGTTCTGAGGGCTTTAAAAAAGAGCACAAGTGGTTAGTCATTCTCTGCTCTGCCATTTTCTGCCATGTGAGATCCCTAGGTCACTGTTGTCACCACCAAGACTCTCACCATATGTGTTTCCTGGACTTTGGACTTCCTAGCCTCTGAAACTGTAAGCAATAAATTTCATTTT
>NW_007728331.1:16358-17806 GCF_000696425.1 Galeopterus variegatus
GTGGTTAGTCATTCTCTGCTCTGCCATTTTCTGCCATGTGAGATCCCTAGGTCACTGTTGTCACCACCAAGACTCTCACCATATGTGTTTCCTGGACTTTGGACTTCCTAGCCTCTGAAACTGTAAGCAATAAATTTCATTTTCTTACAAATTACCCAGTTCCATGTATTTTGCTATAAGCACCAGAAACAGACTAACACAGTGAGGATAATGTAAAAATATTTTAAAGTACACACAAAGACCTCTCTCTAAAGCAGAAAACCTCTGAGTGTTTGAAGAGTAAAAGTGGTAGATTGAGGTTTTCACTTCCATTTTAAAAGGAATGATTATAGAAGCATAATATTGAGCTAGTAAGAGGGGAATCAGATTAATCTCATTACTAAAAAGTCAACAGGAAGGAATAAATTACATAAACAAAACATCTGGATTATTGAAGAGAAACTAATTAACATAGCAAGGAAAAGTGTGTCTGCCCTCCAAATTAGTAAGGCACATCATAAAGGGTATAATCAGAACACTGGAAATGATTGCCGACACACTCTTGTAGCATACACATGTTCTCCCTAAGGAGACATATAATTACAACAAATTGTATTCTAAATATGTATCTGTAATTTGGTAGGCATGGGTTTTCTTGTGAATTCAAACATTTTTAAGTCCCAGAAATGTAAAGCTGAACGTATTTTAGGATTGTGAAATATAGCTTAATATTTTAATCATTGAATAAATTACTAAGTAATTACTACAATAAACTACTTAGCATTATTCTTGATAAGAGATATAGAACACTATTTCATACTATAATAATTCATGTATTAAATTTGGAAATATTAAAACCAGTCACACAGTCTAATGACATATTCACACTACGATGTGAAGCCCAAACACCCTCTTACATGTTCCTCTTTGGTTGCAAAAGCCAATAAGTAATGGCCACTCGGAACACATCGGTTCATCTGTGTTTAAATAAAGTTTATTGAGCTTGTTGTAGCAAAAACAAACAAAACGTGTGTGTGTATACATATATATTTACACACACACACACACCCCAGAGGAAATGAAGGTGTCAAGAAAGTTGGAGTAGGAACGACATTGAAAGTTATGCCTCTTCTACGACTTAGGCTTGTGGCAGAAGATTTTAAGAACAGATTAAAATAAGGAGAGATGGTTATCAATTAGATGCTGTCAAGAAATAGAGAAGATTCAGTGATTGGATGTCTTCATATATTTTATCTATAAAACAGTAGGATGAAAGTGGGACTACTGTCATTGATGAAGAAAAGTAATCACTCTAGTTAGTCAGAAAAGGGAGATATTTAGTTAATTTTGTGGTCACTAACTGGACTTGTGTCTATCATACTGTGAATACATCTGTTGTAGCCTTTTCGGAGCATCACACTTTGGCTTCAAGCAAATTTGTGTTCTAGTAACTATTTTTCTTTTTATAT
>NW_007728331.1:18654-21317 GCF_000696425.1 Galeopterus variegatus
GAATATCAATACCTGTGTGCAATATGTGTTGCTCAAATCAGGATAATTAGTATATTCAACATTATACAATGTAATCATTTTCATTGTCCCTATACCAATTCCTCCCTTACTCTCCTCCCCCTCCCCATTTCCCACCTTTGGTAACCTCAGCTCTCTTCTCACCTTTTGAAAGTTCACTGTATTATTGTGATCTCCTTCCTTCCTTCCTTCCTTCCTTCCTTCCTTCCTTCCTTCCTTCCTTCCTTCTTAGTTCCCACTTATGAGTGAGGACATGTGGTATTTCTTTTTCTGTGCCTGATTTACTTCACTCTACATAATTTTCTCTATGTTCATCTATGTTGCTTTGAATGACAGAATTCATTCTTTTTTATGGCAGCATATTATTTAATTGTGTAAGTATACAACATGTTCCTCATCCAGTTATCTGGATTAAGTTGGTTCAAACTCTTGGCTATTGCAAATACAGCTGTGATAAACAGGACAGTGCAGGTATCCTTTCAACATGATGATTGATTTCCATTCCTTTGGTTATATACCCAGCAGTGGAATTCCTGGATCTTATGGCAGTTCTACCTATAGTTGTTTGCAGAACTGCCATACCGTTTTCCATAATGGCTGTACCAATTTACATCCCACCAACAGTGTAGGAGCATTCCCCTTTCTCCACATCTTCATCAGCATTTGTTATTTTCTGTCTTTTTAATAATAGCCAGTCTAACTGGGGTGAGATATCTCAGTGTGGTTGTAATTTGCATTTCCCTGATGTTGAGTGATACTGAGCATTTTTTCATGTGTCTGTTGGCCATTTGTATATCTTCCTTTGAGAAATGCCTACTCAGCTCCTTTGCGCATTTTTCAATCGGGTTATTTGGGGTTTTTTTACTGTTAAGTTGTTTGAGTTCCTTGCATATTCTGGATATTAGTCCTTTGTCAGATGCATAGTTTGAAAACATTTTCTTTCACTCTGTAGGTTGTCTTTTCATTCTGTTAATTTATTTTTTACTTTTTATTTATTTGTTTATTTGCTGTGCAGAAGACTTTTAGTTTGACATAATGCCATTTGTTTATTTTTTCTTTCAATGCCTGTGCTTTTGGGGTCATATTCATAAGGTTTTTGCCCAGACCTTCTTCCTTAAGTGTCTCCCTTATGTTTCTTTTAGTTTTATAGTTTCAGGTTTCATATCTAAGTCTTTAATCCATTTTGAATTGGTTTTGGTATATGGCAAGAAGTACAAGTCTAGTTTCATTCTTCTACATATGGATGTCCAGTTTTCCCAGTACAACTTATTAAAGTGGCAGTCTTTCCCTCAATGTATGTCCTTGATGTCCTCATCAAAGATCACTTTGTTTTAGGTATGTGTGTTGATTTCTGGGTTCTTTATTCTGTTCCATTGGTCTGTGTATCTGTTTTTATACCAGTACCATGCTGTTTTGGCTATTATAGCTTTGTAGTATAATTTGAAGTCAAGTAGTGTTATGTCTCTGGCTTTATTTATTTAATTTTTTGCTCAGGATTGCTTTTGCTATTTAGAGACTTTTCTTGTTCGATATAAATATTAGAATTGTTTGCTCTATTTCTGTAAAGAATGTCATTGGTATTTTGATGAGAATTGCATTGAACCTGTAGATCACTTTGGGTACTATGAACATTTTCACAATGTTAATGCTTTCAATCCAAGAGTGTGGAATGTCTTTCCATCTTTTTATGTCCTCTTTAACTTCTTTCAACAGCGATTTGTAGTTCTTGCTGTAGAGATCTTTCACCTTCTTTGTCAAATTTATTTCTAGATATTTTATTGTTTTACTATTGATAATGGGCTAGCTTTCTTGGTTTATTTTTCTGCTGGTCCATTGTCAGAGTATAAAAATGCTATGGATTTTTGTGGGTTGATTTTGCATCCTGCAACTTTGGTGAAATTGTTTATCAATTTTGAGAGTTTTTTGTAGAGTCTTTCAATTTTTGTATATATAGGATCATGTCATCTGTAAACAAGGACAATTTGACTTCATCTTTTCTAATCTGAATTCTCTTTATTTTTTTTCTTGCCTGTTTTCTCTGGCTAGATTTGCCACAGTGCTGCAAAAGGGTTTGTTGGCACCTACGCAAGACCTTTGCCAAGGACCTGTGGGAAGGTGAGTCTGGGGTTGGTGGCATTGGGCAACGCTACTGCTTGATTTATCTCTGCCTGCACATGGCACTCTTCTTTAAAGAAGGCGTTCTTGCTGTAGAGATCTTTCACCTTCTTTGTCAAATTTATTTCTAGATATTTTATTGTTTTACTATTGATAATGGGCTAGCTTTCTTGGTTTATTTTTCTGCTGGTCCATTGTCAGAGTATAAAAATGCTATGGATTTTTGTGGGTTGATTTTGCATCCTGCAACTTTGGTGAAATTGTTTATCAATTTTGAGAGTTTTTTGTAGAGTCTTTCAGTTTTTGTATATATAGGATCATGTCATCTGTAAACAAGGACAATTTGACTTCATCTTTTCTAATCTGAATTCTCTTTATTTTTTTTTCTTGCCTGTTTTCTCTGGCTAGATTTGCCACAGTGCTGCAAAAGGGTTTGTTGGCACCTACGCAAGACCTTTGCCAAGGACCCGTGGGAAGGTGAGTCTGGGGTTGGTGGCATTGGGCAACGCTACTGCTTGATTTATCTCTGC
>NW_007728331.1:21346-22355 GCF_000696425.1 Galeopterus variegatus
AAGTTTGGGGGGAGGACAGCCTTACAGAGCATTTTCCAATCTTGGATTGTGAAAGGTTGGTAAGCTAAGTCCTGGAGGATGGTTTCTACCCATGGGGAATTGGGCCCATCCTCTGCTACAGCCTTTTTCAGCTCTTTAAGGTCATGAGCTTCCCAAAGGTATCAAGTGGCCAGCCTATTTCCACCATGGGCTTTGTGATATTTGGACCTACAGTCCTTTTTCCAATGTAATCCTTTTTTACATCTGGGGCAAGGTGTGGTAGGGGTCTTTTTGCCTTTAGCCTTGGGACATTGGCTTTTAAAATGACCTTGTCTTCTGCAACCAAAACATTGTCCCTTGAAGGGTGGGAAGTATTGTTTCCTGAGGGGATCAGGGCGGTAAACGACTTGAAGGCTTCAGTTAATTTTTGTGTCTGAGCCTGCAAGGCTGAGGATAAAGTCCTGGCCTCAGCAACAGCCTTTATTAGTTCTTTTACAGCGTTGACTGGATAGGCCTGAGGGGCCGCTTCCCCCCACGGGCTGCGGACAGCTGGGGGTTCCCAGTGAGCCATGACAGGAAAAGCCTGCAGCTCTGCCTGTTTTTCTAGCCTCCTCCACTTCTTCAGGTGCCACTTTCTCTCCTTCGGCTAAACTTTGGCGGGGTGAGTATGCCGGGACAGGAGGGTACAGGGTAGGGGCATAGGTATCACTCAATGGCTCAGGGCCTTGCATTGGCAGCTTTGTTTCCTTTTTTCTCTCCACGTTGAACTGCGCCCAATCCCTTTCTGCCCTTTCCTGATGCTCGGGATGGAAGCAAAGCTTTAGGGCAGAGATGGTTGGGTAGAACCCTAAGGGGGCTCTAGCCCATGACTAATCTCGTTCTTTCTGGCCAGGATCTGAACCCAGTCCCAAGTCTTATATGAGAACAAGCTGGATGAAGGTGCCCAAGGGGCCACCTTCACCATATGACGCCAGACATTGGTGGCCGTGGAGTCAGATATTTCTAGGCCTCTGCTTTTTAACATGTACTT
>NW_007728331.1:22397-24248 GCF_000696425.1 Galeopterus variegatus
TAGGCCTCTGCTTTTTAACATGTACTTTAGAGCTTTGCAGGCTGTCTCGTCAGATATTTCTTGGCCTCTGCTTTTTAACATGTACTTTAGAGCCTTGCAGGCTATTTCATCACTCTTTCCACACACACCTTCCATTTTGCCCCGTGAGGAAGGGACAAAGTGAGCAACAGGGCAGAGAAGTGCAGGGACTTCTCCCTGTTATGGTACTCACCCTGACACGCAGGTGGATTACTTCATGGCGACTACCACGGTTGCGGGGGCCACTCCGTTGGTTGATCACCCTACGTCGACCTTCTTTCAGGACCGAGCAGCTGGGGGCCTCACTCACTCACCTTTCACCCACGAGTTTTAAAAAATGCCTCACACAGGGCACCATTCTGTTGGGTCCACCGCCAGCAGACCCGAACAGCCCTAGCCTCGTTCGTTTTGGTGGGTGAGTGAATGGCCTGGATTCCTCTTTCCCTTCTGTCCCCTTTGGAAGGAGACGGGGGAAGAGAGCCATGAAGAGAGGTGAGCACACCGCCAGCCCCAGCCAGCCTGGTTAAAGGACACTCAGACATGGTGGGGGTTCTGTCGAGCAGTTCCGTTTATTATCACACAAGCACTTGCATTTAAAGGCAAATGGGGAAAGTAGGTTTTTTACATCCTCCAATCAGCTTAAGGGTTAAGGGCATTTATCCTGTCTCAATGCCTGGCTATTGCAATCACGCAGTGTTCACAAGCGCAGAAGCACGTATTTGACCAATAAGGGCTAAGGCAAGGTTCCCGCAGGCACTCCCACCCTACTTTCTCCTGGCGCCGTCTTAGGCTGCCACGTTAATATGCCCTTGTGGGCCCATAATGGCGCCACTTGTAATGTCACTTAAGGTGGCATTAGTTTTTAAAGCCCGACAGGATATGGCAGCGGAAAACAGTGAAATAAGGAATGCATCAATTAGTGAGTGCTTTTAATGTCTCTGATAATGTCACTATTGACAAGTTCCCACTGGGCAAAGTAAATGAAACTAGAGAGACCTCCCACTTTCTAAGCCAAACACTTTGTAAGAATCAAGGATTCAGTGATTTTCATCCACAATTTACCTTTTGGCCACAGTTACTTACATTCCTCCAATATACGATATATGCTAATAGCCATCCAAAACCATAAAGTTTCATATAATCATAGCATTGAGCTTAAAGCCCAAGATCTTGTGACGTACATTTGGTTCAGATGTAGCGTCATGCATGTTGTTCCTCTTGATCTGGATACCAAAAAACAAATTATCTGCTCTGCACACACTCAAAAAGCAATGGGGTCTAAGAGAGCAGATAATTACATAAGTACTTCAATTGGAAATGGGAAAAATGGGAGATAAATAATATTACTAGCACAGAGCCACTCTGCAATCTTGCAGGCACATATTGGCAGGTATCCAAACTACAGGGAAAGGGAATGCTCTGTGATTTTGTTTTACTTTTATTTATCAATATACAGTGTAGTCGATTTTCATATCCCTTTCCCAATTCCTCTATCTCACCTTTATTCCAACCTCCCCCCATCCACATCAAATCTGTTTACTTGCCTTAACAAGTTCAAGGAATTGTGTGATTGTTGTGTCTTTTCCCCAACCCCATTTGTTTGTTTGTTTGTTTATTTATTCTTAGCTCCCACAAATAAGTGAGAACATGCAGTATTTCTCTTTCTGTGCCTGGCTTATTTCACTTAAAATAATTTTCTCAAAGTCTATCCATGTTGCTGAAAATGGTAGTATTTCATTCTTTTTTAAAGCAAAGTAGTATTCCATTTTGTGGACATACCACAGTTTCCTTATCCACTCATCTGATGATGGACATTTGGGCTGGTTCCAACTC
>NW_007728331.1:24936-29723 GCF_000696425.1 Galeopterus variegatus
ATATTAGCCATCCTAACTGGATTGAGATGGAATCTCTGTGTGGTTTTGATTTGTATTTCCCCAATGCTGAGTGATGCTGAGCACTTTTTCATGTATCTGTTGGCCATTCATATATCTTCCTTTCATAAATGCCTATTCAGCTCCTTTGCTCATTTTTTAATTGGGTTATTTGGTTTTTTGCTATAAAGCTGTTTGAGTTCCTTGTATATTCTGAATGTTAATCCTTTGTCAGATGTATATTTTGCAAATATTTTCTCCGACTTTGTTGGTTGTCTTTTCACTCTGTTAATTGTTTCTTTTGTTGTTCAGAAGCTTTTTAGTTTGATATAATCCCATTTGTTTATTTTTCCTTTGGTTGCCTGTGCTGTTGGGGTTGTATTCATGAAGTCTGTAACTAATCCTACTTCCTGGACTGTTTCATCTTTGTTTCCTTTAAGGAGTTTTACTGTTTCTGAATGTATATTTAATCTTTTAATCTATTTTGACTAGATTTTGGTATATGGTGAGAGGTATGGGTCTAGTTTCATTCTCCTACCTACGAATATCCAATTTTCCTAGCACCATTTGCTGAAGAGGCAGTCTCTTCCTCAGTGTGTAGACTTGGTGCCTTTGTCAAGTATCAGATGACTGTGGGTGTATGAGTTGATTTCTGGATTCTTTATTCTGTACCACTGATCCATGTGTCTGTTTTCATGCCAGTATCTTGATATTTTGGTTATTACAGGTTTGTAGTTTACTTAAAGTCAGGTAGTGTTATGTCTCCAGCTTTATTATTATTATTATTATTATTTTGCTCAGGATTGCTTTGGCTGTTTGTGGTCATTTGTTCTTCCATATGAATGTTAGGTTTGTTTTTTCTATTTCTGATAAAAATGTCATTGGAATTTTAATGGGGATTGCATTGAATCTGTAGATCACTTTGGGTAGTATGGACATTTTCACAATGTTAATTCTTCCAGACCAAGAGCATGGGATATCTTTCCATCTTCTTGTGTCCTCTTTAATTTCTCTCAACAGTGGTTCATAGTTCTCATCATAGAGATTTTTCACATCCTTGGTTAACTTTATTCCTAAATATTTTATTTCTTTTGTGGCTATTGTAAATGGGCTAGCCTTCTAAAATTCTTTTTCTGCTTGTTCACTGTTGAAGTATAGAAATTCTACTGATTTTTATGTGTTGATTTTATATCCTTCGACTTTCCTGAAATCATTTATCAACTCTTAAGAGTTTTTCTGTAGAAGCTTTAGGCTGTTCAATATATAGGATCATGTCATCTGCAAACAGCCACAGTTTGAATTCATCGTTTCCAATCTGGGTGCCTTTTATTTCCTTCTCTTTTCTGATTGCTCTGGCTAGTACTTCCAACACTATGTTGAATAGGAATTGTGAGAGCGGGTATCCTTGTCTTGTTCCTGTTCTATTCAGAATGATATTGGCAGTGGGCTTATCATATATGGCTTTAATTGTGTTGAGATACTTTCCATCTACACCCAACTTACAGAGAATTTTTATCATGAACGAATGTTGAATTTTGTCAAATGCTTTTTCAGTATCTGTAGAGATGATCATATGGTTTTTGGTTTTGATTTTATTGATGTGGTGTATCACATTTATTGATTTGCTTATGTTGAACCAACCTTGCATCCTTGGGATGAATCCCAGTTGATCATGGTGCATAATCTTATGAATGTATTTCTGTATTCTGTTAGCTAGTATGTTATTGAGGATTTTTATATCTATATTCATCAAAGATATTAGCCTGTAGTTTTCTTTTTTGGTTGTATCTTTGCCTGGTTTTGGTATCAGTGTGATGTTTGCCTGATAGAATGAGTTTGGGAGAATGGCCTCTTTCAATTTTTTTGGAACAGTTTGTAGAGAATTGGTACCAGATCCTGTTTGAAGGTTTGGTAGAATTCTGCAGTGAATCCTTCCAGTTCTGGGCTTTTCTTTGTTGGGAGACTTCTGATAACAGCTTCAAACACTTTTATTGCTATTGGTCTGTTCAGATTTTCTATATCTTCTTGGCTCAGTCTTGGTAGTTTGTGTCTGTCCAGAAATTTATCCATTTCCTCCAGATTTTCAAATTTGTTAGCATATAGTAGCTTATAGTAGTCTCTAATGATTCCTTGTATTTCGGAGGTATCACCTCAGAAAAGAAAAAGGTGTAATATCACCTTTTTATTTTCTAATTTTTGTTTGTGTATTCTCTCTTCTTTTTTTAGTTAGCCATGCTAATGGTTTGTCAATTTTATTTGTCTTTAAAAATACCAACATTTTGTCTCATTGATTTTTTATATCATTTTTGGTATTTCTATTTCATTTAGTTGTCCTCTGATCTTAATTATTTCTTCCCATCTCTTAGCATTGGTTTTGGATTGTTCTTATTTTTCTAGTTCTTTAAGGTGAAGTGTTCAGTTATTTACTTGCCATCTTTCCATTCTTCTAAAGTAAGCAATTAATGTGATAAATTTCCCCCTTCGTACTGCTTTTGCAGTATCCCACTGGTTTTGGTATGATGTGTCATTATTTTCATTAGTTTTAATAATTTTTGATTTCCTGTTTAATTTCTTTGACCCACATGTTATTAAGTAGAATATTGTTTAATTTCCATGTTTTTTTTAATAGTTTCCAGAGTTTATCTACCACCCATGAAACCAACAAACACAGAAGACAAACAGTAAATCAGAAAGAAAGGAATAAAAGATACTTAATGCACCCAAACAAAAATCAATAAAATGCCAGGAGTAAATCAACACCTTTCAATAATAACTCTTAATGTAAAAGGATTAAATTCCCCACTCAAAAGACACAGACTGACTGGGTTAAAAAGATGTACTTTACAATGTGTTGCCTTCAAGAGACTCACCTCTCCTGTAATGACACACAGAGACTAAGAGTGAAAGGATGGAAAAAGATATACCATACAAATAAAAATGAAAAACAAGCCGGAGTAGCTATTCTTATATCAGATAAAATTTACTTTAGACCATTAACCATAAAAAGAGATAAAGAAGGCCCCTATATAATGATTAAAGGATCTATCCATCAAGAAGACATAACAATCATAAATATATATGCACCCAGCATTAGAGCAGCCAGATTTATAATGCTCCATAATTTGGTTCTGTTTTTTGGAAATGAATTTTCCAGTCTGTTTTTCTCTACAACTCTTGTTTCTGTCCTCTGGGATGTCCTTCTTTTTTAACCTTCTTGACCACGTTAGAATAAGGCATTAGACTATATGCTCTGGGCTGAGCCTGTGGCGCACTTGGGATAGTGCGGTGCTGGGAGTGCAGCAGAGCTCCCACCGTGGGTTCGGATCCGATATAAGGATGACCAGTGTGCTCACAGTGCTCACTGGCTGAGCGCGGTGTGGCCAGTCTCAAAAAGGACAAAAATAAATAAATAAAAATAGACTATATGCTCTTTGAACAATATTTTCAGCCTGTTGAAATTAGAAGGCCCAAGGTACATTCCATCCTGAATAGTTTTAGTTTCTTTTAGTCTGAGTTGTCAGCACTTTTGGTAACATAGGTTCCCATAAAAATGTGTTTCCCATAAATACAAATTTATCTTGTTCTATGTGTCAAAAGCCTTACTCACTAACTTTTATAGTCAAACCTGCCCCTCTACCTATAGCCATCGCTACACTGGGTTTGTAATCCTGGTAGGCAACAATGCCCTGAATTTTTCTAGAAGCCTTTTACCTGAGGGTAATTTTTTTCAATGGTGTTAACAAATCAATTTCTATGCATGCTGTTTTTATTTTCCTGACAGGTTTTTTTTTTTGGGGGGGGGAACATAATTGATTATACATATTAGTGGGGGTACAGATTTGAATGTCAATACCTGTGTACAANCCTGGTAGGCAACAATGCCCTGAATTTTTCTAGAAGCCTTTTACCTGAGGGTAATTTTTTTCAATGGTGTTAACAAATCAATTTCTATGCATGCTGTTTTTATTTTCCTGACAGGTTTTTTTTTTTGGGGGGGGGAACATAATTGATTATACATATTAGTGGGGGTACAGATTTGAATGTCAATACCTGTGTACAATATTTGGTGAACAAATCAGGATAATTAGTCTGCTCATGTTTATAAAATGTAATCAGTCTTTGTGACCCTTAACCAATTTCTTGCGGACTCCCTCCTCCTACCCCTCCCCTTTTCCCACCACTAATAACCACAGTTCTGTTCTTTTTTCTTTGGAACATTCAGCGTATCATTGTAATTGTTGTTTCTATCCTTTCTTTCTTTCTTTCTTTCTTTTTAGCACCCACTTTTGAGTAAGGACATGTGGTATTTCTCTTTCTGTGTCTGGCTAATTTCACTTTACATAATTTTCTCTAAGTTCATTTATGTTACTGCAAATGGAAGAATCCTTGGCTTTTAGGTGCATTCACACTTTCTATGTGGTCTTTGTCCCAAATTGTATTTTACCTAGAGAAGACAGTTTTTGTTGAAAAGGACTGAAGATAAGAAAGAATGAGTTTTATTTTTCCAGCCTAAGAAGTTTTAAGCTCCCTCTATTTCTTCAAAATTTTGCCTTCAATCTCTCCCATTCTCTCTTTAGTTTTTCTCTTTGTTCCAGTATCCTATTATATGTCCCTGGTTAGAGCTATATATGTCAGCACTCTGCCTGAAAATCTTATTGCTCAAATCCTAAAGTTCATTAGATACATTTATTTTTCTATCCTCCATAGTAGTACAAGTGACAGCCTTATTCCTTTCATAACCATATCATATGCATAACCATTCGTCCAGCCTTCTGTAATGATTTTCTCCC
>NW_007728331.1:30964-34641 GCF_000696425.1 Galeopterus variegatus
TGTCCAAAGACAAAAGATCCATAGAGAAATACATCATGCTTCTGAATTGTGCTAATGCTTATGGCAAACTATCCAAACCACTGGAAGACAACTTAATTTTCAAACATCTTTATCTTAATCCACCTTTTAAATATTAGATCTGTCCAAAGACAAAAGATCCATAGAGAAATACATCATGCTTCTGAATTGTGCTAATGCTTACGGCAAACTATCCAAACCACTGGAAGACAACTTAATTTTCAAACATCTTTATCTTAATCCACCTTTTAAATATTAGACTGAGAAATACTTGGTATTGATAATGTACATATCATAGGAAATGTTTTCATTGGGGGAATAAAAGCACCTAAAAGCAACTTTTGGTTAATTGATGGTAAGGCTTTTATAGTTAAAACTTCAAACTTCGTTGTCCATTTTCTCTAAATAGTACGTATTTTTGCATCTATGTGAATAACATATGTTAGGACAAAAGATAGGATAACAGGAAATAGAAATATAAAAGCTAAAATACATTATTCTTCAAATGTACAATGTTTGGTTGATTCCATCTATTAAATTTCATCTCAGTATATTTGAAAATGGATGGTACATTATTTGCTTTTTAAATATGCCCATCAAAGATCTTGAGAAGCATAAATCTTTTGCTAATGGATACCAAATGGAATATACTTATCATTTCACTGTACACTACTATAATAATGCTGCTGGCTTTTACTTTATGATTTAAACATAAAAATCTCAAAATACTTTGCAACTCTAAATATAATATAAAAACGATATTGAAATGCAAATTATATAACTTTTATAAGATTTGTGACATAAAAATTACCTAAAATGATTCATTTCTTTGAGGAAAGTAATGTGAGTTTGGGTGCCAGATTTTGTTCATAAAAAACTGGCTTGTAATCAGAAAGACGTTCATGTTAAATTTCTCCTCAACTTATTATTTAATACATACTGTTCTCTTCCTCACTACCTATATCTTCATAGGCCAAATGTATTAGTCAGCGCTCTCCAGAGAGACAAAACCAATAGGATATGTTATAAATATATGAGAGGGGATTTATTAGGGAAGTTAGCTCATATGATTATGAGAGAAGTCCCACAATAGGCTGTCTGCAAACTGGATGCCAGTAGTGTGACTCAGTCCAAGTCCAAAGGCCTCAAAGCCAGGAAAGCCGATGGTGTCCTTGGTCTAAGTCCTGGAACCCAAAAGCTGAAGAGTCTCGAGGTCTGATGTCCACAGACAGGAGAGAAGAGAGTAACCCAGCTCCAGGGGATCAAGAGAGAGCTTCACCTCTTTCCTCTGTCTTTTGTTCTCTCTAGGCCCCCAGAGGATTGGATGGTTCCCACCCACACTGAAGGCAGGTCTTTCCCACTCAGGCTCTCATACTAATCTCTGCTGGAAAGACCCTCATGGACACACCTAAAAAGATAGTTTTGCCAGGTTTCTTGGCATTCCTTCAACTAATCAAGTTGACACCTAAAATTAACCTCCACACCAGTTAACCCTGATTTCTTACCTAACTCATTGCAGACCCCTGGTAACCAGTTTCCCTGAATGTATTACACCACTTCAGCCATTCTCTAGATATCCAAGTGATATTTGCAAACTGTAATTTTGTTCATCTTAGTGCTCCCACTTTATTTTATGGATTTTATATATTAATTAAAATTAGATTTGGCCAAATATAGCCACAACAATAAAAATTACCATGTTTGAAATAAAATGCAATATCATTTTTTCCCTCATAAAGTAAATTTTGAAGTGAAAATACCAAAGCCAAGAAACCAGGCTCTTATTTTTTTGCTCTACCATCTCTAGTACTCACTGCCTTCCTCAAAACCACTTCTTAAGACAAAATAGCTGCTATAGCACCAGCAATTACACTCATAGTCTAGGAGTTGATAGAAGAAAGTATGTTTTTCAGAGCTGAATCAGCTTTTGAAAAATACGTTTTGTAAATAGCTTTTTAAAAATATGTCTGCATTTTGCATGTATGCTTTTACTACTTGTCATTGCTAGTAATAAGTCACATGATCACTTCATGATACAAACAAAGCTAGGTGAAATTTTTAATCTGTTTTCCTAAGACAGTATGTGAGAATGGATAATTGGTAGGTGATTAATGATGGCTGCCATAGTCTCCATTTTATTCTAAAATAAAATTAAAATCTCTAATGGCTTTGACAGCCTGAAATGTTCTAAATCCTGCCTTATCTCACACATCATTCCGTCAGTTGCTCTCTGTGTTTAAGCTATATTGGCTCTCCTTCAGAGTCTCAGGATGGTATATTCACTCCTATCATCATATTTTCCTGCCTATTACTTTAATAAACTTATGCACTTTTTACTTCCTATTCAACCTAAAGATCACAGTCAAGCATATTTTTCAAGGGAGTGTTTCTTACACAATTAACTCTCCCTGTTGACTATTCCCATTGTACTACATAAATGTTCTTCATATCATATATTTTAATTATGCATGTATAATTTTTATAATTATTTGATTAAAGAAGTATTGATTGTCATGAGAGCAAAATTACATTTTTTTGCTCATAATTGTATTGCTGAGGTCAAAAAATTTGTATTTAGGATATCTGATAATTTATTGATTGGATGAAAGGCTCAGAAAACAAGTGAGCTGAGTTTGATATAGCATAGTATAGTCAGCTAGCAATGTGGCTGTCATACCCAAAGGAGACCAGCAATCTAGTAGGCAGTCCTTTATATATGTTCATGAGAGGTTCTCTTAATATCTTCTACTAGTCCTTCATATTTTCTCCTAGGACCACCTCATGGCAAGTGCAAATGTCTCTGAAATTAGGTAAGAATAATATGTTAACTAACACTTTTCTGCAAAGTCATTACATATACAAAGTCAAACCTATGACTCTTTCTATTTCCCATCCAATTTTGTCAAACCACATGTCCAGTATATTCTATGAAAGGATTTGCAAAACACCAAATGCAATGTTAAGATATCACAATAGTAAAATATCAACAATAGGCTATCATCACATTTTGATATAAAACCCCTAATCAAATTCCTGGGGAAAAAGAGTTTAAAAATTCAATTATCTTGCAGATGAAAATATAATAATGTCAAAATATGAAGGAATTAAAATCCAAAATCAATGTTTAAACCTATTTGAGTTAAAAAGTCAGGTTTTAGTGTATTATAATTTCACACCCTGCTCAGTTTCATTCTGAGAGCCTTTTATTGGCTAGGACAAATTGAGTCATTTCAGAAGCTGCTTCACAGGCTGTTTCCTTGAGAATGGTATGGTTCCCTCAGAAACTCAGAAGTTGAACAAGTTTAGTCAAAAATGTCTGATAAGACTCATGGTTTAGAGAGTTCAAGGAGGTACTGGGACATACTTGATTTTTCCACCTCTAGCACCATCCCTGCCATATACAGAAACAAACAAACAAACAAAAGTCAGTTTCCAATCCCTAGTACAGTTATGCCAAGCAGAATCTTCCCCATTTTTTTAAACAAACAAAGCACCATCCCTGCCATATACAGAAACAAACAAACAAACAAAAGTCAGTTTCCAATCCCTAGTGCAGTTATGCCAAGCAGAATCTTCCCCATTTTTTTAAACAAACAAGAAAACCCCACATTAAGTCAACATTCTAAGCCAGTATTAACCTAGTACATCCAAGACTATAA
>NW_007728331.1:35059-38964 GCF_000696425.1 Galeopterus variegatus
AAAACCCCACATTAAGTCAACATTCTAAGCCAGTATTAACCTAGTACATCCAAGACTATAACAAAGACTGAGAATCTGAAAGAGTCAGACCAAGAAGAAAAACTTCACGTATGTGAATATGATAGTGTGAATTCGAACTTAACTGGGAAAGATTTCCGATAAATAATTTTAACATTATCCATTTTTGATTGGTTGCGTTTTCCCATCTGCATTAGCTCTCTTCCCTCAAAGAATGACATTAGAAACAGTTACCTTCTCTCAAGTATTGGAAATGAGCACTAGTGATAGTTTCAGCCAATATAACTTATCTGAGTGGTTTTAATTTCCATCCAATATATTCAAATCTTCTCAATTTTTACTTCATCTTTGTACTCCCTATTTTTGCAATCCCGATTTTGTGGGTTTTACATACTGTCAAAATATCAATACTTACATGTACATGTACATGTTTATTCTTTCCTATTCCTATACTGGGTTGTTCTCTCTTCAGCTATGAGATTATTTTTTACTTTATTTTCTATTAATGTTATTTTTAATTGACAAATCATCACCTCATACATGTTAGAATGGATTTTATAAAAAGGAAGAAAGATTAAATGTTGGTGAGGATATGGAGAAAAGGAAATCCTTGTACATGGTGGGAATGTAAATTAGCACTACCGTTATGGGAAAAAATGGTATGAAGACTCCTCGAAAAACTAAAAAAGGAACTACCGTATGATCTAGCAACCTCATTTCTTGGAATGCATCCAAATGAATTGAAATCAGTATGACAAAGGCCATCTGCACTCCCATGTTCATTGCAGCACAATTGACAATGGCCAAGGCATGAGTTTGTTTAGAATTAAGAATTCTACTGAATTTCTGTTTAGTTTATGCTGACTATGTTACCAAGCAATACAGCCAACTGAAGAGCATAGGGTGGGACTGTTGAGCCTGTGAATCATGTTAACTTTATACATAGTCCCCTTTTGGGCTCAAACAATATGGAATTTGAGCAATCAAAAAAATTAAAAATTATTTGAGAAGAATTGCCCTAGTGTTCTTTAACATTTTCCCTAGTATTCTAGAAATTTCAGCTCTTTTGAAGTCAAAAGGCAACAGTTATGTCTGCCAATCCATATCTAAAATGATCTAAGTCAGCTTCAGCTTAGTCTACAATGTTATGCCAGGTTGTATCTGTATACCTCAAAATCAGTAGCCTGAGACCTAAAACTATCAGTGTTTACTCAGATCCATGCTTGCTAAAAATACTTGTCTTTGCTGAGGCCAATGCCATTGAATTTTGCATCTTAGGCTTTTGCAACCCAAGCTTCTGTGGTTTGCTTACTAAACCCTGATCAACCAGCATCCATGAAGCCATCCACATAGTACCCCAAGTTCTTTGCCTTGACCATCTTCTTTGTAGCTTTCAACTTTATACAAAGCAAAAACACTTCTGCGATATCTGAAACCTGCACTGTGTTTGAGTGACCACTATTTGTTGTATGTCTGGTCTGGTTGCCTCTTTAAAAAAAATAAATCCATTAACCTTTGGCCAAAATTATAAGAAGCTGAACCAAAACACCAAGGTGAAGTTCTCATGTAACTAGAATCTAAGTCAAATCACCAAAGTTTATAAACACCCATACTCATGCCACAGTCCTCAATCACTGCATGTTATTGTGTCCACCAAATTCCACTCTTTGTCTATTTGCCAATATTTTCTGTTCCATATACCAGAATTCGGTGGCCTTGATGTACCAATAAAGTTCTCGTATCGTTCACCTGAGTTCTGAATTCATTAAAAAAAAATGAAGGTTTATACAGATATTAAAGCCTGTTTTAGAAGAGGGCTATTTTCCTTGCAGTGCTATTTCTGTCATGTTAATTATTATTTAATATGCAAAAGCTCATTTTTGATTCTTAGTGGAGATTGCAATAAGAATGTGAATGTAAGAAAGAAGAAATAATACTGAAATCTATTTTTGTCACTGTCATCATGTGCCAGAATCGAGCCATATTTGTGATGGTAGTTTTGGTTGTCACAACACATAATACTAGAAAATTGTTTGGACATTAGTTCTTTTCTTTTGGGCAGCAGCTACTTTTATCCTAGGCATCTCTGGATTCGGCTGTTAAATATTTCCTGGTGATGTCCAAGAAGATGTGGCCATGTCCTTGTGCAGGCTATTAGGGCTCCTAACATTAAAGATATAATGAATATCATAGAAGCAGTGTTTTGTTATCACCATACTGACCGTATTTTATTCTTAGGCTGACATGACAATTAATACCTGAATATATTAATTCTGTTATTTCTGCTTGATATGTTCTACCCGAGTAATTGTATGTAATATTTACATAAAAAGCATTACTTATTTAGCTTGTATAGTAATAAGAACCTTTTATTTTGTGAATTAGGGTGTTCCAAAAGAATATTGTTTTACTATGGTGAGTCCTGTGAAAAGTACAATAATTTGTCTTTTCTATTAAGTACAAGAATACTTTATTGTTTTCAGATTTTAATCCAAAACACTTACGGTAGGTTCTGTAATAATTGTTAAAGCACATTCTGATATTCTCATTTCAATTCTATTTTACTAAAATGTTTAAAAATTATTTTTTTTCTATTGATAACTACAAGGGAATTTCAAAAGTTTATGAAAAGATTCATATTATTTTAAATTCTATTTACCATGAACTTTTTGAGGTACCCTTGTATTTAATTTGCTATAGTATCACTAGTGGGCTCCTTTTACTTTTTCTTATTCCAAGAGAATCATTTCCTCTTAATAACACAAAATGTTTAAATTAAAAAAAAAAAAAGCTTGAACTAACATCTTTCTCTTGTATGTTAGCTTTGTCTTATATTTTTACACCTTGAGTAAAAAAATTAACCCAATTTAAGCCAATATTCAATAAGCATTAGGCTTGGACATTGGGAAAGTAAATAATCTGTCTGTATCTCAGTGTCCTCCTCATAAGATTTTCTACCTCATATGATTGTTGTGAGGATTAACCCCTGCTTTACAAATGTCAGTATTATTATTATTTCTGTCATTATACTTACTATTATGTGTTGCAAAGTGCTAAACTGAAGGTCAATGAAATTAAAAGACTTTCTCAAGCTCACCTTAAAATATTTTAAATACTTATCCTTTTCATCTCCTTTGAGGAACTCAAAATTGTCATTACTAAAATTTATGAAATAAAATATTTATTTACCTTCACCTTACTGATGGAACAAGGACTTTTTCTGAAGTATGTGCTGGTAGAAACAGTAGAGGTTTAATTTTGCAAAGATATAAGTAAAGGTTTCTATCTTCAAAAATCTTTCTCTGGTAAGAGAGATTGCTCCACTACAGACTTCTTACCATAATTTCTAACATTGGAAAATTTAAAGGATACTATAAATTTATAGGACACTTTTTCTGAGATCCTCCCTGTCTGCTTTCTCCTTTGTCCTTTCTTGTTTCTGGAGATCTCCAGGTCTGGTCTAGTATTAGAAAGGAAAGAGGAAAGGGAAAAATAGCAATAGGTATTGGCTCTTGGGATTATGTCTTCCCTGTGTTTAAAGACAGGTTCCCCTTCCTTAGAGTTTTTAGGTTCCTGCTGATCACATGATACTGTTTGGGGATGAGGGTTAATAAAATAGAAGGTTTTTTTAAATAAATAAATAAATAAAGATTTCCACACTTTCTCCGTGATCTGTGTCTCACTTCTTAAGGCAGAGCTATTGGGCTTCTGGATCCACTTTTGTCTATGGTAATTTCACCTTGGAATTTTGTGGATTCAATGAGTTCAACATGGGGACTATCAGAGGGGGAGATTTGGTAAACTCAACAATTTTTCAGAGGTAGTTTGAATAATGGTCTTTTTTTTTTTTATAATCTGTGACCACTTTTTTTTTTTTTTTTTTTTTT
>NW_007728331.1:39410-50322 GCF_000696425.1 Galeopterus variegatus
CTTTTTTTTTTTTTTTTTTTTTTGCTTTAAAGAGTCTTCAAATAGCCATTCTTATATATTATCTTCAGGTATTATAGTTGTGCTCAGAGACAGAATAGTGTGTCATAACTCCATCTTATCTATAAGCAGAGCTTCACTGTCGCAATTTTAAAAGTTAAACAATATTATTAATAATTTATTCAGGCAGCAGGTGTAATCCAGAAATATCTCAGATAAATAAGAGTATATGAGCACTCTAAATAAACAACTCTCCTTTAAACAGTTTTGTAAATTTATTGTTTCTCTTCTTTGGCTCCAATTTATGTATCAACTTCTTGGAATCTTATTTTCACCCATGCAATTCTACTGAGACATTCATGAAAGGTTTCCAGACAAAACTTTATATGACTAACCATTCATTTCTTGATTCACTATCTTCCTTTGGCTTTAGGGCATGGAAAATAAATGATTTTCTATCTGACTTTTTGGCACATCTTTTCAGGTACCCAGGAGAATCTTCTCTTTCTTTCTTCAATATGGATCATGTTATACTTCTTACTTTACACACAATGTTTTGTATGTGATTTTACTTGTTCCAGTAGTTTCAATTATCATTTGATTCTTAATGATTCCCAAATCAACATCATCCATCATCAATATCTCCCATCTTAAGTCATTACAATATATTGAAATATAATTAGTTATTTTTACTTATTAGAATTTTAGCAATGACAAGTTTTAAACATCCCTAGACTCATAATTATTATTCCCAATATTTTTTTCTCTTTTTTTTCTAGCTTAATAAAAAAGTAGTGCTACCAGCCACCAGATGCCCAAGTCAGAAACCTAGTTGTCATTTTGAGTTTCCTCTTTTCCCGACTTTTCACCACATTCAATAATTGACCTTTAGATTCTAACTCCTAAATACATCTCAATTTTTTTTTTACTTCTGTAAAATACTAGTATTGTTTTTCTGAGGCAAGCCACTATACTGTCTTCTGGGATAATTTTAATAACCTTCTAAGTGGCATCCCTAACTATGATCTTAATTCCTTCCAATCAGCTTGCTCACTGAAGGCAGAATATTCTCTCTAAACTAAAACTATGATCATCTGCTTAAAATTATTTATTAGTTATCCATTTCCTTTATGAAAAGTCACAACATTTTTTACAGGGATTACAATATTTTTAACAAAATGCTTCTCCATTCTATGGCCCCTGCTTACCTATCCAGCCCTACGTATAAATACTTCCTTCAGACCTAAATTGTAACCCATTTTAACGTCTTTCCCATGCTCATTAATGTTGGTTCCTCGCCACCGGGGACCAACAACACAGGGCGGGAAGGGACCCCGGACCAGCCGGCGGTAACCTCTTGTGGGGCTGAGCGGGATGATGAGTGTCGCAGGCCCGATCCCCTCTGCGCTTCGGCCCCGGGGACAAAGAAAGAACACCGAGCCAGGAGAGCGGTCAAAGCCGGAACTCTGTTTATTACAGCAAGCAGGGGTTTTTATAAGGTACCAGGGGCGGGGGAGCTCTTATCCAATAGGGAGTTGACACACTGCTACCCGGGAGGAGGGGTGAGGACAGGGCAGGCGGGAAAAAAGTGCAGAGTCACCGTACCCCGGAAGTTAGTTCTTTTAAGTTTTGAGTTCTCCGCTTAGGTTTCGGTTTCCCAGAATCAGCCCGAAGCAAGTTTAAAATGGCTGAGGTACTTTCCCAAAATGGCTGGCGGCCCGGGCGTAGCCCAACACATTAATGTTCCTCAAAGATATCAATATAAGTTGTTACTTCTGAGTCTTTATACACATTTTTCCCTAATATCAGAACAAGACAATATATTTTTCAAGGTTTAGTTTCAATGTCAATTTCTCTATGAATATTCCATCATTCCTTCCAAAAGCTATCCTTAACTATTCTTTAGTTATCAAACAAATCTAAACTCCATAAGGACAAAGATTATGTTTATATTTTTCACTGTTAATATTTCCATCATCAAGCACAATGCGTGGCAATTATTTGAATGAACAAACGAATAGATTAACAAATGAGAAACAATTAAGAAAATCACAAAAAAGAAGGCAAAAGGATGTTATTGTTTGGATGGCAATCTAGTTCTCATTTGAGAACTAAAAAAAAACAAAACAAACAAAAAAAAGAAATCATAGTTCACTCTAGGTTTTTTCCAAAAAGTAATAAAGAGTTTTCAATCCTAGTATATCATTTCACAGAACAGTCAAAAATATGCAACTTCTATGAGTCATTCTACATGAGGAGGAAAAGATTTTTTTTCAAATATTGAAACTTGTGTTAATCGTGAATTATTTCCAAATATGGAGAATAGAACTTGTTGATTACTAGATACAAATTTTGGATTGCTTCAAAATTATTTTTTCCAATTTCCACATGTGTTGTAGTTGTTGAAAGTGCAAAGGAATATACCAAGGGATAAAAGGAAATGGTTTTTAGTGAGATCTTGCTACATAATGGATATTTTCACATAAAATAGGTATAAAAACCCATATAACAATTTTATTTGTTAAATAATGAGGGATAATATGATATCATGATTCAGAGCATATTTAGAGTGAGACTGCTCTGACTGAATCTAGACTTTATAATTTAAAATATTTGTAACCACTCTCTGCCTCAATCTCCTCATCTATAAAATAGGAATAGCAATATTAACGACCTCATAGGGTCTTTTTAAGGATTGAGTTAATGTATTCAGAATTCTTACAACAGTGCCTTCTTTACTAAGTACAATATATTTAGTAAGTACAATATATTTAGTAACTTACAGATAAGAAATACAAAATTTCAAATTCTCAGTAATGTTCCTGATATCATACAGCTGGTTAAGCAGCTGGCAACTTGAAAAGCTCAGCCTTGAATATTTGTCTCTGATTCCAAAACTTCTAATCTTTCCACACTCCTACTTTTCATGATCAAACCCAGGAACAGGTATGGGTTTATATATTAGGGAGAGAGGGAGGGGAAAAATGGAATGGGTAAAGGGACACAAAAATCAACTGCAATGTATATTGAGAAGTTAAAATAAAAATAAATAAAGAAATAAAACTGGAAAAAAAATTGCAACAGATATATTTAAAATAAAATGTCTAGATTAGCATAATAGACTCCTGTTTAATAATCATGACCTTTAAAAGTTATCAAAACAGTATCAAAATAATCACCCAGATTATTTTAAAACCAAATCAGAGGTGTCATATTATTTCAACACAATTTACTGTTTTAGGTATCCTTGAAAAGATTAATTTTTAATATGATAATGATAATTTTATAAAGCGTAAAAATAATTGACAATAATTCTTTAATATGTATCTAATGCTCATCATTACTGCACAACCACTTTTTTACATGTTATTTGTTAACAATTGCTGTATAAGTTAGGTTTTGAACATCAAAGCTGCTCTATGTTCTACTCTATCTTTTCTCTTTGAGCTTCTGTTTACTACGGTAACTTCAATGGCCACATAAAGTATATCTATTTTATTTTCATCTTAATAAAAAATGCAAAAAATGTAAAGAATTATCAATTTTATTTTTTGTTTGCTCAGTATTCTATTCTATAAGATCTATTATTCTTGAAAGATTATTTCTGGGAATATTAAAGATAAAAATACATCTATGTACCCAATGATTTCTAAGCCGTTGTTATGGTTATGTCTACATTTACACTGAATTGTTAGAATGGTATTAAAACAACAAATTTAACATCTTACTGATTAAAATACAACAACCTGACAATGGGGCAGGTTTAAATTTTCTGTGCTCCAACAAATTATGATTTAATAAAAAATCCAAATGTTTTATACTCCATGACTTTAATCTCCATGAAGGCAGTTTAGAGTTTTATTATAATTTCTTTCTTTTCTCTTGGCATTGGGTAGTTTTATCTATGTTTATTTCTTTGTTTTTCAAAATTTGTAGCCACTTCTAAAATCCTGCAACTTTAAAAATTCCTTATCCAACACTACATTATCCACTGTCTTATCACTGTAATTCATTGACCATTTTTTTAAAGCATCATTAAGAATGAATGTGTTTTATTATATTTAGTGGTTCCATATAGGGTTTATATCTACAGGTATGTTGGATTGTCAGAGTAGTTAGCTCCTCTCTGTAGATTATTTGACAGTAGATTATTTGACAGTAGATTATTTGCTCTTTATTCCTGCCAGATGCCCCCAATATGTAAAACATACATACCACTCATATAAACAAAATAGTCATGGATATATTATCACTCTCAGAATTCTTGAGTCATTTAAGATAAATTTATTCAGTTATAATTTTTGAAAAACAAATACCTTTTTTATACATTATGTTTTCTTTTTTCTGTTGAGAACTATGAATTGCATTTTCATAGACTCAACTTATTCTAGTTAACCATTATATCAGTCCATTTCTGTTGCTTATACAAAATACCTGGAATTGAGTAATTTCTAAGAAAATAAAATTTATTGTTTACAGTTTCAGAGCCTGGAAAGACCAAAGCCTGGAGTACACATCTGGTGAAGGTCTTCTTTATTGGTGGCTTTATAGCAATGCAGTGGTCTCACATGATAGAAAATGGTGGAGCAGAGAAAGAGAGAGACTCTCATGTGCTCTTTTATTAAACCCCTCAGAACCACTCCCCTGATCACCATTATTACCCATTAATTATTGCACGGTCCTACAATCTAATCACCTCTTCAAGGCCCCACCTTTGAATCACCACAATAGGATTTCCCTTTCTCTTAACAATGTCACAGTGGGGGTCAAGTTTCGAATATCTGGGACCTTGGGGACACAATTTAAGTTTTAATGAGTTTGCAGGGTACATTCAAAACATATCAGCCTTTATTATTATTAATTTAATATTAATAATGATGCTTATAGTTGTAATGGTTATGATAGTGGTTGAACTTTTAATTTGTCTTCTTGTTTCTTCAAGCATAAAGTCTAACAACTTCAAAAGCATTCTGCATTTATGTAAATAGCATCCAGATTTCTTTCCCTGTTCTGTGATACAGAAATAGCTATTCTCCAATAGGTGGCAAAAAAAAAAAAAAAAATGCTAGTTTTAGGCCATTCATTATTTTGGAAATCTGTCTTTCATAAATTATGTTAAAGAAAATTATTCAATGACACTTGGTAAAGCACTGTAAGGGAGATTTCATTCAGGACCATTGCAATAAGTATAGGGAACAAGGCCATGAAATTTTGCAGTGAGAAAAAGTGATTGGGCTCAGCACCAAATGCAGCATGAGCAAGTGGGAATTTACAGCTAAGAAGCAGACTGGGGTTGGTGAAAAATTACTCAGAGGAAATATCAGGGGTAAAGGAGATTCTGGCTAAATGACATAACAGGATTCTTGGTAAAGACAAGCCAGGGTGATCAGATGGTGGAGGATGGTGGATGGAGATCAGATGATGGAGGCCTGAAAGATGGTGGAGGATGAGGAACCCGATCGAATATCAGGGATGATCATATATCAAGGATAGGAGTGTTTGGTTAACCTATTTAGCAGGGTCTTTGCTAAAACTAGATTTTACAAGGAAGTACATGTGTAAGTCCTGGAGAAGAATCAGAAACTTAACTAAAGTTTGGCCAAGCCGAGAATCTTTGTTCGTGCTGATTTTTCAAAGATAAATCATTATATTGCTGTATTATATTTTTATCACAAAACAGCATTTAATAAAATCACTAAGAAAGTTTCCTTATATTCTCCATACTTTACTGTAGAGAAAGTAGTAAACTTGGATTGATGAAAAAAAGTATAGAGAACCTTACAATTTAAAACAATACAAAGAAGACACACCCACAGAAAAAGCTTACCATATTGTAACCAAGTATAAAAGGAAGAGAGAATAATTAATTAAATAATGGCTTGTGAAAAAATTGGGGCACTTGATCACTTAAACTGTCTCTGTACATGTTAGAGTGGCTATGAGTAAAGGTGTTGAATTCCTGCTTAAATTCCAAAGAAATGCTTTTAAATAAAGTGTGATGGTTAATTTTAGCTGTCAACTTAAAAGAATACCTAAAAGTCTGGTAAAACATTATTTTGGGGTGTGTCTGTGGAGGGGTTTCCAGAGGAGACTAGCATGTGAGCCTAAGTTGACTGGGTAGGGAAGATCTGCCTTCAATATGTGGAGGCACCATTCAATCTGCTGGGTGTCTGGACAGAATAAAATGGCAGAGGAAAAGGTGAATCTCTCTCTCTATTGTCTGGAGCTGGGACACACTCTTCTTTCCTGTCCATGGACGTCAGAACTCCAGGTCTGGGGGTTCCAGGAATTACACCAGAGGCACTTCTGCGTTCTCAGGCCTCTGGCCTCAGACTTAGAATTACACAATTGATTTCCCTGGTTATGAGGCTTTCGGACTTCGACAGAGCCACACCACTAGCACCTGAGGGTCTCTAGCTTGCAGATGGCCTATCGTGGGACTTATCCTTTGTAATCACATGAGCCAATTACCCTAGTGAATTTCCTTTCATATATCTCTGTACATAACCTATTGGTTCTGTCTATCTGGAGAACTCTGACTGATATAGATTTTGGTATGGACGTGGTTCTAGAGAAATAGAATTTTTTTTTTTTGTCTTTTTTTTTTTCGTGTCCGGCAATGGATCGCAACCCTCAGTGTTGCGCCCGTAAAGTGGTTCTAGAGAAATATAATTTTTTTTTTTTGTCTTTTTTTTTTTTCGTGTCCGGCAACGGATCGCAACCCTCAGTGTTGCGCCCGTACCGGACCGGGACCAGCAACGGGATCGCAGCCCTCGGTGCTGCACCCACACCTCGCTCAGCCAGTGAGCGGGAACCGGTCTGTATGTGGGATCCGAACCCTCGGCGGGAGCACCACTGCGCTCCCAAGTGGCGCACTGTAGCAGTGCACCACCGAGCTGGCCCGAGAAATAGAATTTTAACAATGAGCTTCTCTAATTGGTTTCTGGACACAATCCCAGAATATATATAAAACAATTTATTTGCTATTTGATCAAATAATTTCTCATTTAGGAATGGGTCCCATAAAATTGCTTTTGTAAGGGTTTTCTAAGTATCTAAAAAAGAATGGGATTTGTGGCATTGTCAAAAATAATGAATAATTTGACAACAAATATTTCTCAAAAGGGAACTAGATTAACACATTATAAAATAAACTTAAAAATGTAACACCAAATTGTTTCAGAATTGTTTCAGAAGAAGTGAAATCATAATACATAGATATCAATTCTAAAAAATGTCTATGTCCATGTTAATGGAAGAAGAAAATCACAAAATATTTTTAAAACATTGTAAAACACTTTAAAAATAATAATATAATAATAATAATAATTAATAATAATAATAATAAAGATAGCAAATACAGGCAAATATAAATCAAATTATTTTTCTCTAATGAGAATATCTTTGACTCTATGGGAATTTTCACTTTCTATGCATGTTAGTTCTATTTACATTCTAACAAAATGCATTGCCTGATTTATCCTGTAATTAAACATGCAATCTAAGGTTATTTTGAAAATATTGCAAAGGAATTTTAAAAATGAGCTCAATTACAGAACAAAATAGAAAAATTTTCATTAAAACTTTTATTTAATAGATAATAGTGGGGGGTTATAAGCATGTGAGAAGGAGTAAGAGAACTCTGTCAGATTTCAAAATCATTTTTTGAAACACGTCTTCCTCTTGCCGCCCTTTTACTACTTTCCAGCATCTTTATAGTGTGGGCTACAGATTTTACTTCAACTACGGACATGCTGTGTTCTGACTTCAGTACTAAATTTTATATTTCATATCTAAAAGCAGTGAACTGAGTCTGAGAGAAGCAGGAAGAAGCCAGATATCAAACTTCTTAAAATATGTGTACTACGTTTATGAAGTTGATATGAAGGGAGGTACAAGAAGTTAAGAGAACACTTGACTTTTCCCCGGGTAAGTAAAAAAGGTTACATCCTTAATTCAGGGCATTTTTTTATGATGACAATTACTACATTTTTAATTTTTGTGAGACATGATTGCTTCAAGTAAAAACTAATTATGTTCAAAAAACCTAATTATAAGCTTCTCATTTATTTTTTAGTTTTCCTGGAGTAAAACACTCCCTTTAATCTGTCTATTGAACATTTGTTACATTCATAATTTGAATACATTTATATAGAAAAGTAGAATATCATCTGTATATTCACTAAATTCTCAGTTACATTGTGAAGGCCAATCTTCCTATTTTTGACCTAGAAATATAAGCTTACCTAGTCTATCTTGATTTGACTAGTGTTCCCCTCAAAGTTGATCTTATTTCCAGCATTCTCAAATTCTCAAATTCAGCAAGTGCCTCACTTTTCCAAACCACAGTCTATAAACTGCATGACACAAGAGATTTATCAGCAAATCAAGAGTTTAAAATAACTTCATTTATTGTGAGATTAATTAAAGTACATACTGTTAAGTAACGTGTATGTTATCACCTTCAAAATAGTCAAGGAGAGAATTTAAGACTACCCCTTTATTTCCATTTGGTAAATATGATCTACACAATTCTCTTCATAGCCATTGCCTATGTTTATTTTTCTTTTTCTTTTCTTTTCTCAACTTGAAATACACTGCTTCATTAGGCTTGAAAACATTTATTTTAGGCTTCAGACACACTTATTTTCCAGTTTTCAGCAAGAACCATACTATTCCTCATATTTGTGTAAATTGTCCTTCCATATTTTCCACCAGATTTGGTTCCCTTTTCATAAGAATGTGTAGCACTTTTTGCATTATTAAAACAGTCATCACACTAATATTACTTGTTATATTTTTGACTTTTCCTAAGTATATAAATATTGTGACAGGTAATGAATAAGTCTGCTCATTCATTGCTATATCCCCCAAAAGCAGGTGACATATAAGAGACATATGAATATGTAAAAATGAAATAATATATTGGGTGGAATAGTCAAAATTATGAAGAGGGGAAAAGAAATATTTTAACATCTGTTTTCTAATATATATGATTGTCAACTTTTAGTAACTTATATTTTAAAAAGACTATCTTATTGTTTCTAACAAGGTAGTACATTAGGAACTGATTCTCCTGTGTAAAAAGTCAATACTGCATATAATACACTTTATAAAATTAAAATCATCAATGACATAAGAAAGTTAAGGATGATCAGAATAGGGATTAAGTAAAGGTTTAAATTTAGTATGTAAAAGNTCTAATTGGTTTCTGGACACAATCCCAGAATATATATAAAACAATTTATTTGCTATTTGATGAAATAATTTCTTATTTAGGAATGGGTCCGATAAAATTGCTTTTGTAAGGGTTTTTTAAGTATCTAAAAAAGAATGGGATTTGTGGCATTGTCAAAAATAATGAATAATTTGACAACAAATATTTCTCAAAAGGGAACTAGATTAACACATTATAAAATAAACTTAAAAATGTAACACCAACTTGTTTCAGAAGAAGTGAAATCATAATACATAGATATCAATTCTAAAAAATGTCTATGTCCATGTTAATGGAAGGAGAAAATCACAAAATATTTTAAAACATTGTAAAACACTTTTAAAAATAATAATAATAATATAATAATAATAATAATAATAATAATAATTAATAATAATAATAATAAAGATAGCAAATACAGGCAAATATAAATCAAATTATTTTTCCCTAATGAGAATATCTTTGACTCTATGGGAATTTTCACTTTCTATGCATGTTAGTTCTATTTACATTCTAACAAATTGCATTGCCTGATTTATCCTGTAATTAAACATGCAATCTAAGGTTATTTTGAAAAATATTGCAAAGGAATTTAAAAAATGAGCTCAATTACAGAACAAAATAGAAAAATTTTCATTAAAACTTTTATTTAATAGATAATAGTGGGGGGTATAAGCATGTGAGAAGGAGTAAGAGAACTCTGTCAGATTTCAAAATCATTTTTTGAAACACGTCTTCCTCTTGCTGCCCTTTTACTACTTTCCAGCATCTTTATAGTGTGGGCTACAGATTTTACTTCAACTACGGACATGCTGTGTTCTGACTTCAGTTCTAACTTTTATATTTAATATCTAAAAGCAGTGAACTGAGTCTGAGAGAAGCAGGAAGAAGCCAGATATCAAACTTCTNATTTTTGGCTTCTGTAACTGAGCTTGTTTATCTGCCTAGCCCACATAAATTCCAATAAAAATTTACTGCTGTGCTTGCCTCATAAATGCTGAGAAAATGAAGTGTAAAAACCCTGGAACGGTTCACCTATAAAAACCTTGTGAGACCTGAGCTCAGGGTCCAGATTTCCAAGCATTAGCTTGTCTGGGCCTCCCAGCATAATAAATACGTGACTCTCCAACCCTCTGAGTGCCAACTGCTTCTTGGTCAAGTCTGTTTCTGTAACAACTGAAAGTAAGCTATCTAATAGGAGATCCTCTCCCAAAAAGATGTGAACATAAAAGGTTATATACCCTCTGTAGTAGGGTTTCTATAAAGCTGTGATCATCAATGAACTGTGAGGAAATTCACATGTATAATTAAGCACTGAACAGATGTGAAAAATTTCTTTTAAGTATACTTGTATAGCCTGCTTGTGTACTTTTTGGTTGCTTGGTGAACCTCTGGTAAGAATTTAATTTAAAATGATCCCAGAATAACAGATCCCTCCAAAAATTAGAAAAAAAAAAAAATGGAAGCAAACTTTTCTCAATAAATCACTCTTATTTTATGTATTAAAGACTTGTAATGAATAAAATTCCCTGGAAAATTAGCAGTACATGGAAAAATATGAGTAAATGTCGAAGAAAATAAGGCATTGTGATTTGGAACCAGGAGAAATGGCAGACAGAGAAAACAGACCTAAAGTTATTTTAGGTGATGGAATTGGCATTTACAGATTACAAATCAATTAAATTTAAAGCCTGTAGA
>NW_007728331.1:51047-53645 GCF_000696425.1 Galeopterus variegatus
AAAAAAAATGAATCTGAAAAAATTACTCAGAATGAAACCAGAGGGGAAAATGATGAAAATATGAAAATTGGTAAAGATATATAGAGTATAGAGGAAAAAGTAAATTTTAGCTAGCATTCTATAAAGAGAGAGAGAGAAAGAATAAACATAATTGAAGATATAATATATGAAAAATTCATGAAAGACGGCAAACCACAGATTCTGGAAGCTCATGCAATCCTGGAGTCTTAGTCCACTTTCTGTCACCTATAACAGAATACCTGAAACGGTGTAATTTATTAATAAAAAATATTATTTCTTATAATTTTGGAGACTGGAAAGTCCAAGGTGGAGGGTACCACATCCTGTGAGGGCCTTCTTCATGATGGGAACTCTCTGCAGAGTCCCAAGGTGACAAAAAGCATCACATGGCAAGTGGGAAAGAACATTCTAACATATTCTTTTCTTCTCCTTATAAAGCTATCAGTGTGTTCCCCAAATAACTCATTAATTCATTAACCTATTAATCCATGATGCATTAATTAATTCATAGAGGAGTAGCCCTCATGGTCCAATCACCTATTCAAGGCTTACCTTTCAAATACCATATTAGGAATTAAGCTTCGAAATGAACTTAGGAGGGAGCAAGCATTCAAATCATATCATCCAGAAAGAGAAATTTAAAGAAATCCACACTAAATATAATGATTACATTTTTAGCAAGATGATGCTGATGCTGCTGGTGTGGATACGACACTTTAAGAACCATTGGCATAAAGGAAGTACAGCACATAAAAGACAAAGAGAAGATATAAATATACCTCGAGGAAAAAGGACAAATTAACTGTAACAAAGCAATGATTAAACTGAATGCTTATATTTTATTAGTGATAATGGGAGCCTGAACAGTTATGTTATTTTTTGAAGATACTGAATATAAATAAATGTCATTCTATAATGTTATGCACAGAGAAATGATCTTTCATGAATGATCTTTTATCAAATTAATTTATTTTTCAGATAACAAAAAATAAGATAGCAAACTTTCATTAAAGGAAAATCAATTATATGATTCATGTAGAGAAAAATGATTTCAGAAAAAGAAAGATATAAAATATAACTGTGAACGAAGAATAAAGAGAGTGCTAAATGTATGGGTAAAACTAAATAATCATTGTCTAGATAAAATGCTAATAATCATTTATTAGAAAACTTAAAATTGAACAACATAAAATTAAAACACACAATGACAGATTACAGGTCAGAAAATCGATGTGCTCACACACTGTTCCTGTATTGTTCATGAGGATAATCACTTACATTGTACTGTAATTAGCTAACTATACTTTACAATATAAAGTATAGCTGGATAATATAATAAAGTATAATATAAACTATAGCTGTAATTACTGATTTATCTACTAAATAAATTGAAAAAAGAACATAACTTTCAAAAGAATATTGTAATAATTGAATAATGGTTAAAATATGCAACTTATCCAAATGAATGCAAGAAAGAGAAAGATATAAAAAACAGGAAGACAAATGGATAACATAAAATAAGATACTAATTAAATAAATTAATATATTAGTCATTATAATAACTGTAATTAAATATACTAAATTCTTCAGTAGAGGACACATTTAATAGACTGCATTAAGAATCCAACTATTTACAAGAGATGCAAATGAAACATAGGTGTGCACAAAATTTGAATACTGAGCAATGAATCAAATTGCAACAATAAAACTCTAACAAAATAAGACTGGTATAGCTATATTAATATGAAACAAAATAGGTATAAAATATTGCTAGAAAAAGATAATAATAAAATATGTCATTGACTAAAATGATAAACAATTTAGAGTGTATAACATAATATATATGACTTGACAGAATTACTGGAAGAAAGACAAAAATCTATCTTCAGAGTGGAGATGTTAGCATACTCTCTCCCAGTAATTGATAGAAAAAGGACACAAAATATAGGTAAGAATAAAAATGATTTGCACAATAGGAATAAAGGAATAACACATCTGTTTTAATTGGCTGTATAGAGAACACTGCACTCCCAAATGGCATAACAAGCACTGTTTTTATGTATGCATAGAGAATTTACCAAAATTTACCAATTATTTGAGCATAAATTTTGACCAAACAAATGTCAAAGGATTAAAGTAAAAATTAACATATTTTTGACAAGAATATAAGTTTGTTAGGAATTAATTGCAGAGTATTAAATAGTTTCAGACTCCTATGTTTGGAAATTAACAATCCATCAAACAAGAAATCATGATGTAATTAGAAAATATTTCAAATTTAACATTAATAAGAATAGCACAAATCAAAAACCTGTGGGATGCAGCTAAGAGAGTACTCAGAGGAAAAGTAAGTCTTTTGTGCAGTAATGAGGAGTCCCTTTGGCTTCCTCAGAGAAAGTGCTCGGCAGTGGTCCTTAGCTGTTTCCCTAGGAATTATCTGTTTCAGCGCTGCTGTTCAGCTGTGACCATCAGCTCTGTAATAGTTTCCTGAAGTTTCCTGACATAGACAGTGACCAAGACTTCTTTAAGTTTTCCCTCATCTTAATTAAACTTAGAGAGCTATCTTCCTTACTCTAG
>NW_007728331.1:54433-56381 GCF_000696425.1 Galeopterus variegatus
ATCTGGCTATAAAAACAAGTGCTTGTGTGATAATAAATGGAACTGCCTTGACAGAACCCCCACCGCATCTGAGTGTCCTTTAACTGGGCTGGGGGGCTGGTGGTGTGCTCACCTCTCTTCACAGCTCTCTTCCCCTGTCTCCTTCCAAAGGGGACTGGAGGGAAAGAGTAATCCGGGCCGTTCGCTCGCTCACCAGAAGGAACGCGAACGCGAGACTAGGGCTGTAGGGGTTGGCCGCCAGCTGCCGACCCGACACCCTTTGGATGTAAACTTTCTCCAATCAAGGAATGTCTTTCTCAAGGATCTGGGAGCCATCCTTCTGAAATACAATCAGCAAGAAAAATAGTGCCCTGTCTTTCAGTCTCTGTGGGAGGGTAGGAGCCTAAGTTTGAAAAGAAATAACTAGCAAACACAACTGGCCTAATCACATTAACCAACCTCTTTCCTAATGTCCTACAGTATTTTGATAGGAACTAATTCAAGCTTAAAATATCCTCCTGATTTTTGTTTCAGCAGAGTTGAGTTCAGTGTCTCTCCTCTATTTGCAATAGTCTTGAATAAGATGCTTCTTTCTTGTTTAACTTTCAGTGTAGTTTTTCTTTGTTAGCAGCAGCAGCAGCAACTTCCCAGTATTTTGAACCACAATTGCTATGATATCCTTTCTTGAATATTACTCCTCTAGAACATCAGATGATTGATCTGTGTTAAATATATTGACTTCCAAAATATTTAGAGTGCTGTTATTCCAGTTGTATCAAGAGTCACAAGAAGTACAAGATCTTTATGGAACATACTATAAAACTTTATGGAAAGACATTGAGAAATAACTGAATGGAAATAAATGCTCAATATTTTATCAGGAATCTGTAAGAGTATAAAAATNAGGTGCTATAAACTTTTAAGATAAAACAATAAAATGCATATGACCAGGGATCAATTGTAAGACCACATTTGTCATCAAAAAATGGTGAAAACTCCTTTTCCTTGATTTAATATATACTCAAATTCCTTTTGGGCTCAGAATAATTAAATTAATGGATTTCTCCTTACATAGAGTATTAATCCTCATGATTGAAATGTCAGCTGTTATTGCATATTTTTTTTTTTGTTTAAGTTACTTATTAAGTGCAAATCTCCATATGATCCTTTATTCAATAAGCAGGTGTTTATTAACACTCTCATGTGCCTGCCATTTTCCTATGTCTTTTGCAAGATGCACAAAGATGTAAAATTAAATAGGAATAGTGGTATTAGGTTCACTTACTTTTGAGACAAGTCTTGTAGAAAGCAATTATGGATTGTTAAAAGGGGATTATATGTGATAAACAGAAGCAGCAAAATGGTAAATAAAAAGACATTTTAAAACAGAAGAATTAATTTTATTTTAGCACAACATATTGATATTTAAAGTCGTGAAAGATTTGATAGAAATGACAGTTTTTTGGTAAAATAGGCTGAATAAGACCCTGTAGACAATTAAATCAAATTAAAACAACTAATGAGCATTTATTATCTGTCAGCTCCTCTGCTAGATACTTTTGATTATACAAGCGGAACATATGTGTTTTATCTTACGTAACTACTCAAACAAATAACTATAATATAAAGTGGTATCTATCATATTGGAGTTATTTACGAATTGAAAATGCAGTCTGAAAGTGAATTTTTCAAAATGATACATTAAAAAGGTAACATTTAAAGTGAATCTTTAAGTCTAAGTAGAAGAATGAAAGGAAGTTGAAATATGTACAGTTGCTGAAAGGGAAAGTGGCAAATTTTTTAAATGTATAGTAAAGAAAAATTTTTTTAAAATTTGATACATTTGTAACTATGGTAGTTGAAACAGGTGAAGCATTACTTATATAGTTATTTTGTTTATTTTTGTAGCTGATATGATTTAATTCTTAAACTCTTGTCATTTTTGGTGTAGTTATAGATAATATTTCAT
>NW_007728331.1:58102-59141 GCF_000696425.1 Galeopterus variegatus
CTTGCTAATTTATATCTACCATAACTGCAAAAAGAAGACATTTATGAGCAGTACAATAACTCGCTGAATCTTCATGAGCTCTGAGTCAATAAAATAATGACACAAATTTCACATTCTTTTAATGCAGCATCTGCTTCATCAGTTGAAATAATTATAAGCCTAGCTTTGAAAGAGTCTTAATGACACAGACCAAATCTTAATAGATAAGTAACTAAGATGAACACACTGTTCCCTTTCATGCATAAAGAGAACACTATTTTAATTGGAACAGAATTAGAGTGTATGCTGGATTTTGTAGATCCTCAAATATTTTATTTAATTTGGATTTAATAAGATCACATGTAATTCTAAAAAGGAAAAAAAATGGCAAAATTATTGGAAAACCAAATGAGTAAGTGCATTAGTTTGTTCCAGATTTAACTGTAGAGAATCAAGGATTAAATCTTTCTATCCAAAATATTTTGAACATTACTTAGTCTGTGTGATCCAGCTACTGCACTGTCAATATGCAGGAAAATATATCAATTGTAAATTCTAGTTACTATCTATCACAGAGACAGATATTAAGACAAAAACACAGTTGGGAAAACATCCAAAGGGCAGTTGGTCATTTATGTGTTGGAGTATAGAAAACTTTCAGTAGAAAATAAATTTGGAGGTAGTAGAAGTGTGCTTCATCTGGGAACTGTGCCTAACAGGTTTGTGGAAAGTATAAAATCATTAATGCCTGGTGTTTTTCCAAAATTTAAAGCTATTCAAATTTATTTCTCAGCTATAATTTTGTATAAACATACAACCATGCTGCCAAGGTTACCAATCAGTAGAGAACAGGAGAAAAGCTAGACAATCTGTGTTGTATTCACAAAGGTTCTAATCATTTTTAGGTCCTGGGAAACTCATTCAAGATGAGCCTTACAACGTTTCTAAGACTTGGGCTCTCAAAACCATTTACCTTAAAAAAAGAAGAAAAGAAAAACAAATCAAGCACATTAGCACAACATAAGGCTTAGAAGTACCAATGCAAAAGGAGCAGATTGCC
>NW_007728331.1:59646-64762 GCF_000696425.1 Galeopterus variegatus
TCTGTGTTGTATTCACAAAGGTTCTAATCATTTTTAGGTCCTGGGAAACTCATTCAAGATGAGCCTTACAACGTTTCTAAGACTTGGGCTCTCAAAACCATTTACCTTAAAAAAAGAAGAAAAGAAAAACAAATCAAGCACATTAGCACAACATAAGGCTTAGAAGTACCAATGCAAAAGGAGCAGATTGCCTATTAAGTACTGGTGCCAAACCTTCACCAATAACACATATTTAAACTACTCACACTTGTTTGTATTTTCATGACCAAGTACTCAAATTAAAAAACAAACAAAAAAAACCTGTCTATAATGGATATTCAGAGAAAAACATTTCTATTGCCATGCTATTGCTACTTAACTCTTACTCAGACTTTTCTTTAATGAATGGTGTTTAAGCTATTCATGGATTCTACTGAAGGATAAAAATCCATTTACAATGAGAAGCAAAGTATTAATACATAAATACATTTTTAAAAAGTTCTCATGTACTAATGAAAACTAACCTGTGCTACCTGCTTTTGTAAATGGGCTTGCTCTAACTTAGCAACAGGGAAGCCATCTTAAAAGCCGTTACAGCAAGACACACCTTGCCCCCCTCCCCTGGGCCAGCTAGACACACAGGATGTTCTGCTAGCTTGCAAGAGCTGAGAAATGTAGGTTGCGGTAGAACATAAAACTTTCCACATAAGCATGTTCTCTAAGGAACCTCTGGGTAGGGGTCTTATCACACCTGGGTAAGTGGGGCAAGAAGTGTGGTTGCTTGAGGAGGGGTCTCTGAGAATTGGTCTACTTCTCCCCTACACAGGAAGAGCTCAGAGCTGACAGCCTGTGGTTTTCTTGCTAACACAGGCACAGGCTTGTAACCACAGAGCTATGAGGTACAGAAGTACTTAGCTGATTTTATGTCTCTACATAGCTAAGTCAAACCAGCAGATGGCCAAGTGTTTACCAGTAGAGAAGTCAGAAGGGAAATCACCTAGAGACGGATGGGTGCCAACCAATGAGCTTTAGGGTCACTTAAGTTAGCCAATAAACACTGCTTATGGCTTTGTCTCCTGGCTGCCAGAAAAGTTGCCCCTAAAAATGTATAAAAAGACAGCTAAAAAGCCTAACGGGGTCTCACCCCAGCTTGGCGGTGAGAACCCAACACGTTGGAAATAATAAACCTCTTGCTAATTGCATTGCTCGTGGTCTTGTGGTCTCTTTGAGGCGAGTATTCCTGTTCTATGTGAGATTGGAATTCATCCCAAATCTTACACTAATATTTGAATTTTTTAGTTTTCACAAGTTATTAATTTGAAAGTCTATTGAATTTAAACAAATCAGATATTATCTACACCTTAAATAATTTTGCACACAGTTTTATTGAAGAACACAGGATATTCACTCAATGTTGATACATGATATCTAGACTGCTTACAATCTTACTCTCAATACCCTTATGCTTCTAAAGAAACTGACAGGGATCCATAAGCCAAAGAATGTACAAAATATTTATTTTAAACTATGGGAGAATTTAGTAAACTAATTACACAATTATTGTATTTATCTGTTGTAATGTTGATATCAGCAAAATAAATTCTGATTAAATTTTAGGAACATGTTACCAAATACAAAAAAGAAATGTTTATAGAAATAGAAGACAATAATGAACAGAAGCAATAAATCTAATGTTTATTAAAGTAGATCATTGCAAACCATAAGAGTGTTTTTGAGGCAGGAATTTAGATAGAGACAAGAGCAGGAGAAGGAAGCCTGTTTTTTTGCAAATGGGACAAACTGGATCCCTGAGCAGGCATGCACATGCAGAAGCTACCACAGGAGACAAAGACAATTCCAGACAGGGAGCCCTCCCACAGGTGAGGGAACCATTTGATTGGATCAGTGAGCCCCTACCAGCTAGAGCACAAATAAATTTAGCCAGTAAGGCAGAGACTACACTTAGGGCTCAACCAATGATTAAATGACGTGAATCCAGCTAAGGTGACTTAACCCCCTGGGAATTTAACTATTGGTCCTCTTGAGCCAGTCTCTCCATCAAGCCTGCTTCATCCTCTAAGGAGTGTATTCTCACTATGCTAAATAAAACTGGTTTTTGCATTTCACCTCTGGCATGTCTCATCCAATTCTTTGTTCGAGACACCAAGAACCTGGACTCAACCAGTTGGACCTGAAATCTCCTTTAACATCTTGAAGTTAAATTATAAATAAGTCTGCTGATAATTATGTAAAATCAGTTGCTACACATCTAGATCTTTTCAAATTTAATTGTTGAGATAAATTTTGAAGTAAATTATAGAGTTTTTAAAAATTATGAGATCAGGAGAAAAATCCAGCCAGTTACATTCTTATTTCTTAAAGAATAGTGTGATATGCATGGTCTTATTGATTTAGGTAATCATTTTGTAATGTTTTCAATTTAACTTTTATAAAATGCACATAGATTATGCTTATATTGTTATTTTTTATCATTTATTTATAGTAATCTGGTCCAATTATAGCAAATTGTAGCATCTGTGATTTCATTTATGGTGCTGAAGGAAAGTAATTACTGTATTATGAGACAACCATACTCTGGAGTATAACAAACATGAAATACAACTAGGATGAGGGTGTTCTTATTTTCGAGCTATGTGGTTATCTCTGAGGAGCCACATCTTGTAGTTACCAGATGTTCCACAATAACAGTAACTCTGGAGTTGCTTAGTTGTTATAACAAGAAGATTTTACTACACAGGAAAAGATTGGCATTTTCTCTGCTGGAAGAAAATGAAATTGGCAATTTAGAAAGGCAGTTTCAACTGAGCTATGTGGTTTACATTGATTAATCTATCTCATTAGAATATCAGCCAGCCAATCAGAACCCATTTCTATCCATTTCTAATCCATGCCATATGCCTAGGTTATAAAAAAGCATTTTCTTTAATTCTAGCTACTATGGAATTTACATTTGAAAAGAAGCTGACCTTTTCTCTTAACCACCAAAAGTTTGGAAAATGATTTTTATCATTTTAGGACATGTTTTTGTTCTTATTTGTGGTACTTAGGAAGACACGAATAGAGGCAACTGTGAAAAATCATTTGATTTTTCTATTTTGTTTTCTCTATCATATCTTCCAGTTCTTTAGTGGCAGTTAGAAATGGCATAAGTTCTTTATCAATATCAGGAGGGTCTGTTAACATACAAATTTGAATTCATGTCCCATTCAAAATTATGTGTAAAAAAATATAAATAGATCTGGATAAAAAATGTACTATGTGTTTTTTATTGCCGGCAAATATCATAGACAAATATCAAAAGAAAGTGTTGTCATATTCTATTCCTGATATTGTATGACAGCACTTGGTGTCTTATTGCCTTGTGAAAAAAAGGTTACAAAAGGACAAGAATGACTTTTTTTGGAGATGTTCCAAGAAGGTTCTTCTACTGGTAGACACGTATGTCATATTCCAGTTGTTTGGAAAAGAACACTAACGATATCTATTTAAACAATGAAGACATATGCACATTGATCCATCAAAAATCTCTCTGGTTAGATCTCACAAAATAACTTAACAAATACAGAGGGTTCATTATAAATATACTTGACATAACATTTTTTCTTACAAAAACTGGAAAAAAATTTTCATCTTGAAGGAAATGATTGACACTTTTTCATCTTATGGTATGTTATACATTGTTTAAAATGAATCAGTTAAAATTACGCCATGTAAACTACAGATATTTCTCCATGGTATTTTTAAACAAGATTCAGGTAAGGAAAATGATATAATAATCATTTTTAAGTGCAGAGATTAGATAGATAGATATTGTAAAAGCACAGAGAAAATTGTAATTGTAAAATTAAAAGTTTTAAAAGGATGTACATAAAAGCAATTAAAAAAAATACTTGGTATGGTAACCTGCATGCATTAATTGCATCATAACAATAAATGAAAGGGTATAGTTATATATGAGCAAATAAGTTAGGTGAAAGATTGCATTAAATAACAATTTTAAAGCTGCGTCCTCCATTGACTATGCTATCTAAAATTGTCTTTTCCCATTAGTGTCTTTCACAGCATCTGGATCTTTTCTTTTTCAGCAGACTTCACAATTTTTATTTATAACTTTGATTGTTATTTGTCTCTCACCCTCTCTACAGTCTAGGATCAAAGATGGCAGTGACCATTTTATTTAGTTCAGCATTTATTTGGTGCAGCTTAATAAATACTTGTTTCATGAATACTGTATGAATGACTGAAAGGGAATGTAGCCATTTTATATATTATAAATAGCAGATAAATATTTAATAATATTAATGTATGTCATGAGGAAACTCAAAAATTGGAGATCAAGAAATAGAAACTACTGAAAGGCCTCATGAGGAAATTCAAAGAGTGTGGGGAATGAAAACGTGGAAAGCAGACAGCCTCAAGGCAAGAGGCTTGTCACAAGAGCCACTTGTGACAAGCACTGATAAGAAGACAAACTAGATGGGGAAAGAAACCACCCATATAATTTGGCATCATGGACGAAACTGATGACATGAACACAAACCAGGGTAATATTTAACAACAGGTTAGCAATGGCATGTATTAATCATAATAGAAATTATTTGAAGCCCAGAGCAGAGTCATGGAGGTTTTCTGCCTTGCCAGGTATTCACCCATGGAGTACCAAATTTAAGGGAGGTCTGGTACGTTGAAAAAGGGGACGGGATAGGCCACAAAGTGAGTGGTAACTAAAAAGCTCATGGCAGCAAATATTTATTTATCAGTATGGAAGTCTCTTAACACTTTAGCAAATTGTTTGGTCATAGTTGTGCATAGTAGCTGAAATGAATCTACTACGAAAGTCTGGAATTAAGTGAACTCAGCAGAATAAAGGAGTCAGAAGCCAGACTGAAGTCAGTTATAAAGTCAATGTGGAACTTCATTTTCTGACAGTATTGCAAACTAAATGCCATAAAGATTAGCAATCAAATGGATAGCACAGCATGTCACTCCCTCTCATATTAATAAACAGAACATTACCAATAGTTTTGAAACCATCTGCTTAGCCACAAATATCTCATAGTCTTCTCCCTCTCCAATATCCTTTCTTGAATGTTGTGTTTCTTTTCCTCTTTTTTTT
>NW_007728331.1:65603-67759 GCF_000696425.1 Galeopterus variegatus
AAAGGAATAGTAAAAAAAGGAAAAAAAAAGTAGATAAATCAAGAATAATAATAATGTAATAATAAAAACATTGTGATTCAGGAAACAAGATATTTTAAAATAAAAAAGGGCAAGGAAAATAAGGAAGAACCTGGAGTGATAGCTGTGCCAGTTATGTACCAGAGCTAGAGGAAAGTCTTCAAGACACTGGTCACTAAGAAAAATAAAAGTAAATGATTACTTAATGGCAGGACATATAGAGAGAAGAGAGTTAAGGATTAATGCCATGAATTTAGAAAAATGTGCAAATTAAAATATCCTGCTGAAGTAAGACAGCTGAAGCAGGCAAAAGTTTGAGGGATTGTAGCACCTAAGAACACTTCTTAAAAGAAAAGGAAACAAAACACAACACAACTGATTGATACGGTCCAGACAAAGTAATAATCAAAATGAGTTGCATAATATACCAGTACTGGTAAAAAGATCTGAGGCTAAACGGAATTACATACAAAAAGCCAGAATGTGTATGTCATAAAATCCAAGAAGATACACAAAAATATTGTTAATAAATATTCTGTTTTGGAAAAGCCAAATTTCCAATTAAGAAGGCAATTAGTATGATTTTAAAAGAAAAAGAATATATATTTATAGTAAAAAAGTTAATCTATCCTTATCTATATATGTCTCTATCTAATTATCCATATTGCAAGTTCTATTGGAAGGCCTAAAATTAAGATTCAATGTTATCTTCTGTCTTAAAATCTGAGAATGGCCTAAGTGCAAGCTCCCCTCCCCCACTGACCTCCCATGGATAGGACCTCTAGCCAAATGCCCCTCCTTGTCATGGGAACCAGGCACACTGCCTGCTTATTGCTGAATAGCAGACTTCAGCTCCCTGCCAGCCTGCTGAATTATTCAAAGAAGTCAGTCGTATCCTCCCAAGGGAACCAGTGATCACCTCATTTCTTGTTACTACAAAGCTCCCAGGTGTTCACTGTGTTCCTGAGTGTGATCTCCCTGAGCCACATGGCACATGGTGTCCTCCACAGCCTCCCCCAGCCCTATGACAGGACTCCCTCCCTCACCAACAGGGTGAAGAGAATAATCAAAGCACAAGTTAAGACCAGTCAAATCATCACGTTCATTCTCTGCACTTGAGAAAAACCTTAATTTTCTTTATTTGCAAGATTTAAAGATATAGGTCATATATTCTTTTTTTTCAAAAAATTGAGATATTAATTTCTTCATGAGAAAATAATATCTTTTATTCTTTTTCCATCTAAGCCCTGAATATAAATAGCTGAATAAGTAGAAATATGATCTCATAGTAGCCATGAAGAACTTTTCAAACTTAAAGTTTTTGAGGGTAATAAGATGTTTTTTCATTTATTTTATTCAATTATATATTAATATAAGCACAACCAATTAAAAAACTATAATTTTAGAAGTTTGCCTATACAAAATGAATTTATGTACAAAATATTTATTTCCTGTTCCCTATATGTTAAACATTATCATAAAAGTTGTGTTTTCTCTCAAATTATTGAAATAATTCATATTTTTTATTTAAAATGGAAAGAAAAGAAACTCTGAGCTGGTAACTATGTTAATGTATTTTTCACTTTATTGAGAAAGGAAACTATATATCTCATTTTATGAGCGGGGTTGGGGAGGAAATATTAAGAGAAACAGGAATAGAGCAGAGGAAATTACACCTTATTACAATTTTATCCATGAATTTCAAAAATCAAAACTAACAGAAAAGTAAGTGATTTTTTTCCAGTAACAGGACTATCTGTTTGTGAGAGTCACTTGAAGTATGCTCTCAATTCTAAGTAAGGACATTTTACAAAGACTATGGTATTGATTTACTATTTGCCATTGATCTTGCTGTTAGTCAATCCTTGCACTAAAAACAGAACAGGCCTTACCAGATGGACTTGTAGCAATTAAATTGATAATAAAAGTGTGGCTGCACACGTATGACCTGAAAGTGTAATCAGAGTCACCGAGGGAATAATAGAGGGTCATTGATATGATTTACATTAGCATGCAATTTAAAAGGAAGAGTTTTGGATAAGGACATGCCCACAAGGATATGAATAGACAGATGTTAAAAAAAAAAAAAAAAGACACAAATTTCAGAGTCCAAGTATTCAAGAATTCAGATGAAGGAC
>NW_007728331.1:69020-70408 GCF_000696425.1 Galeopterus variegatus
TGTTACCCTAACACCCAAACCTACAAATACATAACACACACACACACACACACACACACACACACACACACACACACACACACGAGTTTATCCATCCTTAAACCATTTAAAGAAGAGGTATGGATACAATAGTAATGAATGACTTAAGTGTCTGGGCTACTTCCTACATGTAGCTTACACATGATGTTTGCTTCTCATGCCTGATCCTGGATATATCACTTCTATGGTCCTATAAACTGCTGCTGGATTAATCCAAATTTATGACTCTGGGATTTAAGAGAGCCCAATTAATCATAGTCGTTCTAGATGCATAAACACTTGATATCCCCTGTTCAGGTTCTTCATGGCTACCAGGACCCAGTATCATAATTACAGTGTTTTTTGTTTGTTTGCTTGCTTTAATTTGAACCTCTCTACTTTAGATAGCATGGTCTCACTTCACAAGCCTAGGAGTCTCTGTGGTGATTTTCCTATTGGAGATTGCCATAAATTCTACAAAGTATCTTACTATATGTACTGGAAGTTATTTTCTAATACTTTAAAATGTGCCAGGTTATATATCTCGAGTGAAATGGTTGCTTTACAACATGGACTTGCTCCAGTTCCCCTTGCTGCAATAGGTAAAACACAAAGTTAGTGACTTTGCTTATTACTTTGTAAATAGGTAAGAACGTTGTCCCAGGTATGAAATGTACTGTCTCTAGAAGTGAAAGAGGACTTCAAAGTTTTGTTCCAAATTCTTAGGGCCAGGTGAAATAATTTACTTTTTTTATTAAAATAAAATATTGTAAATTATCAATTTGAATTTTTGGTGCATATTTCCATGAATTTTAGCATTTGGGTAACAAATGCCAAAATCAGGATACACAATTCTGCCACTCACCCAAAGTTCCCTCATGCTATTCCTCATGCGCTTCCCCAGATTCATAATACCTAGCAACCACTGATCTGTTCTCAACCACTATAGTCTTTTTGAAAACGTCATATAAAAGAAATGATACAGTATATAATCTTCTGAGACTGGCTTATTTTACTGAGGAAAATGCTTTTGAGATTAATCCAACTTGCTTTCAAGAAGTTAATTTTGTGGCCAAGAAAAGTTTCATTGTATGTCTGTATCACAGTTGATTTATACACTCACCACTTCAAGCATATTTGAGGAATTCTCAGTGTGTTTTTTACAGTTATGAGTAGAGCTGCTGTAAATATTTGTGTAAAGGTTTTTGTGTCAACGTAATTTTCCATTTCTCTAGATTAAATACCCAGGAGTGGAATTGATGGGTCATACAGTAAACATACAAGGGACTTCAAAAAGTTCTAGGAAAAAAGAAATTAAAGGATAGTGTGTGTGTGTGTGTGTGTGTGTGTGTGTGTGTGTGTGTGTGTGT
>NW_007728331.1:71656-72333 GCF_000696425.1 Galeopterus variegatus
TTTTTTTTAAGATTAGATAACAGAAAGAAGTCAGAGGAAGTGAAATCAAGACTATAAAGTAGATAACTAATGATTTTCCGTAAAAACTCTAACGAAATTGCCTTTGTTGAGAGGAAAGAGCAGGAGCATTGTCATAGTGAAGGATGCTTTGGTGAAGATTTGGGGGCATTTTCCTGCTTAACACATTCTCAAAACGTTCTCATTACAAGCAGACATTATCACTCTTTGGCCCTCCAGAAAGTCAACAAGCAAAACACTTTGAGCATCCCAGAAAACTGTTGCCATGACTTTTGCTCTTAACTGGTCTGCTTTTGCTTTGACTGGACCACTGATACCTCTTGGTAGTCATGGCTTTGATTATACCATCTTCAGGACTGTACTGGTAATGCCATGTATTATCTCTTTTTACAATTCTTTGAAGAAGTGTTTCAGAAACTTGATCACAGTTGTTTAAAAGTTCCATAGAAAGCTCTGCTCTTGTCTGCAGCTGATCTGGATGCAGAAGTTTTGGCACCCATTGAGTGAAGAATTTGCTCAATCGCAACCTGTCAGCCAGAATTGTGTGAACTAAACCAATTGAGATGTCTATAGTGTTGGCTACTTTTTTCTGCTGTTTATTTTGGTGCAAAAAAGTTTGCAATCCATGTATATAGTTTTTTTCACAATACACATTTTTT
>NW_007728331.1:73199-74752 GCF_000696425.1 Galeopterus variegatus
GCACCTGAGGCCATGTTATTCTGTTCTTGCTAAGATGACATATTTATTACTACAACTGCAATTAGGACTAGTATTTGGTTGATTTTTCTGAAGTCTGCTGCCATCTTCTGGTATCCATCTTGTTTTGGGGGGTGCAGAATAGACAATGATTAAATGGGTTCATGACAGAAAACATGAACCCAGCTCCCTACAAGTATTTAAGGATGGAAATGCTATTCATCCTGGGATATTATTTTTGTTTCAATATCCTGACCAGGTTGAGAGAAGTGTCAAAAACTTCCATGTTGCCTACTCTATTGCAAGAGTTCTTACTCCAAGCAATCAATGTGAAAATTCTGCCAATTCCTAAGCATGCCTATTACATGTATTATATTTGGGGACCAAGAAACTGAATACTGGATGAGTTTGTGGACCCAGAGAATCTACTGTGAGATATACCTCAATCTGGTTATATCCTCAATCTAAGAGGGAGATTTGAAGTCTTTATATTAGGATAGTGAGAGTACCGTAGTCAGTCCTCCATACATGTGTACTATTTCAGTGACATTTGTAACAGTATCACCCATTCACACCTCAGATTCTTATTAAAAACAAAGATGACTCTGGGTTTGTATACAACCATTACTAATTAAGTAATTTAAATTAGATTTTAAACTCTTTTCAATCACAGCCTTTAATTTACTCTTAGTTATTATTGCCTTTCATGTCTAAATTTTAGGTTCATGTTTCAATTAGCAGTTTTTACTCTATGTTTTCTATCTAGTTTCACTCTATATTCTTCACTTTAATTTTAAGCATATTTCAAAACCATGAGTAATCAAAATTTAAAGGCTATCATTTCTACTGGTATAATTATGAGAGTACACAGATGGCTTGTTAAGAGAGGAAAAGAAAAAAATGTGTGAGCAAAGCTGCAAATGCTAACTTTCAACCTGGGGATCTTTCTCTCTGTAACATAAGTTCCCTGCTAGAAAGTTGTATATGCAGGAACCACAACAGCAGCTGTAAATGAGAATCAGAAGATTTTAATAAGAGGCTGATATCCAAAATGTATTGACCCTCAATTAGAGTTACAGATCTCTTCTCCACTAAGGTAATTTCAAAGTTTCCACTTGATTAAGTATATTTTATAGCACAAAAAGATTTGATTCTTAATTCTGAAATAAGAATAATAGTGACTGTGCATGCAGTACACTGAGTATCTAATGTATATTATCCTTGGAAAGGGTTTAGTCTTACATCAATGAATTTTTATTGTCTATATAGTACAGTCCAAAGACTTAAGTACTGTGTTTTACAACAAATTTGACCAAGTGTACAGAAAAACAATCTTTCTGGTTAGTCAATTTGCCCCTTAATTACCTTCCTTTCCAATAACACACTCACATACCAAAACAGTAAATGATTTTTGCAGGGCCAATGTTATTTCAAAATATAAATATTTGTTCTTTAAAGTTCAATCCACTACCTTCCTCTTTTTGCCATTTTTTTTAAAATTAACTAGAATAAAGAAATGAGTTTTGACGTGAGATATGAAAGGCAAGAAGTTTTGA
>NW_007728331.1:75764-79258 GCF_000696425.1 Galeopterus variegatus
AAAAGAACACATTTTTCTACCTCTAGATATTTTTTCACATGTTGAGAAAATTGTAAAGCCTGTCAAACCCACCAAAGAAAGCATTGAAGTTCTGGAGGTATCCCTGAAAGTTATGAAAAAGGAGTATTTGATTCATGTTTCTCGAAGGGCTAAGCAAATTTCATTTGTCGGGTCAAACAACTTCTGATGAATGACTTTATCATAAATGGCATGTTCTGTGTGTTTGTGTGTGTGTGTGTGTGTGTGTGTGTGTTTGTATTTAAAATAAGATATCCAGTTTAAATCAGATAAGTTCTTTGAAAAGTAAACCTTTCAACCATAAACAACCAAACAGTAATAATCTATAAGAAGGTTAAAAATTCATCAGACTGCTTTGATACTAGATTACAATGCAAGTGTTTGAGAAGTTTTAATGACTTTCAATAAGTGATACTTAGCTCCTCCATATGCATTCTTCATTTAAAAATATTTGTCAACCTTTGTAAAAATTTATATAATCCTTATTTTTAAATGTTATTTTCAATAGTGCTATCCTAGTGTTTTAATATCACTGATAACAATATTCACATTGAATTTTAAACCTTGCATTTTTATTCAATTATCATCATAATTTCTTATGTCTGTAAGCATTTCTCACCTCTTCCCATGCTTCCTAACGTTGTTTATACATGATATTACAATATCTCACCATTTTCTCTAGCCTTGTTGTTGTTCCTCACCTTTTTAAAGCTAAAATCACACGTCCTTTCCAATTGTTCTATTTCAAATGTTGCCTTTCCATTTTTTTTCCCCCGTTTTTCCAAGCATTCTTTTCTTTGCAGTTATTCATTTGCTTTGCCAGCTACTATCTCCATGAAAAGATTTAGGTTGTAGTGTCCTACATTTTTAGGAAACTTCTTCCAATCCTCAGTTCTTCTGAAAATTAGTACAAAAGACTTCAGGAAATTTTTCTTTCTTGAGTACTGAATATGAATTATTTATGCAGCATATGTGAGGTGATTTTTGTTTTCCATCTAGCTTTTTTTTTTTTTTTTAATAAACCAGAGCTGCTATTTAGACACCATATTACAGACCAAGTTCAAAATTTAACATGTAATTAAAAGGTAAAATAGAATCTTAGGGGAAAAAATATTTTTTCCGAAAAATATAGCATGATCTAGTAGAATTAGGGTGGTGAAAATCATAGGTACAGCAAAGTTAGCTTTATACTTTTCAAAGGATATTAATATTCCTTATTTTTAAAAGGGGGTATCTATCCTCCACCACTGTTACGGTTAGGTTATTGCTTAAATTAATTATGTCTCTTTATAAATAACATATATGGTCTGCTTACCTGATGCTCTACTCATCATTTTTCTTTTACAAAATATTCCCTTTCTTTTAGTCTTCAAATTCCACAAGAACATTTCTGAAAAGGATACATCTCTGAAAGAATTAAATACGGTATGCTGGTAGCACAATGACAACTAGCACTGAAGAAGAGAAATGCAAGACAAAATTATTGAGTGTAACTTTGTTAACCCTGACCTTGCACACATGCACACACACACAATACCAGCAAGTACTAATTAGACATGCAGAACTTAAAAAATTGTGTTGAGCCACAATTATCTTAGTACTTAACAAGTAATAATATAATGATTAACATATGAGTTTTAGTTATACATCTTACAGGTAAATATATGCTAGGATGGTCAGGACTAAATAAAAGAAGAAGGAGCAAAAAAAAAAAAAGCGAGAGAAGAGAGATTTCTAACAAGGGTTTGTGCACCTGGAAGTTTTGAATATTTATCACTTGACTCCTGATTCTAAAAATTAATTCAATGTATATTATTTTATTTATGCATTCTTAATTTTGAAATATATATGAAAGTGGCATAAATATTTTAAATAATTATATATATAATGGCAATTAATATATTATATTAATATAATATGCCATTATATATATAATTATATTAAATAATTATATATATAATGGCAATTAATAATAACACACAATAAATAAATAGGTGCCATCTACCAAGTGAACACAAGGAGGCAGAAATCATTGCAAGCAACGGTTTAAAATAATAGGAGCATGGATTTTCTAACCACACTGATGTCACTTACCGACTTTATTTTGAACATGTTACATCACTATAAATTTACATGAGTAATTTTATCTTTGAAACAGTGATTAAAAGTAACAGCCAACTCATACTGTTCCTTTGAGTATTATGTTTTTGTCATAATAAATGAGAAGTATTTAGCCTGGTGTCTAGCACCTGATAAGAACTGAATAAAGACAAAACTATTTTATTATTAATAATGTTTCAAAGGCCTTCTCTAAACTGTCAGTAAAAACCATAAACATGATACCAAATTAGAATAAAGCACTTTGAGTTCTTTCAAAGAAAGAGAGGGTTTAAAGAGGAGGACCCTTACTTTGTGAGGTCTTTCACCTCCGGGCAGTGCCTTTGTCTTTTCCAGCAGCTGATTGAATCTAGCACAATGTCTAACATGTAATAAGTACTAAATCATTTCTCCTAGGATGAATGAACTCTTTCATATGAAAACCAACCCAAGGTACAAAGACTTATGCTTAACAGGGTATGCTTTGAATAATAGGTTATTTGAAACAAAACAATACAATAAAATAATTCCTACTTTAAAAAGCATAAAATTTAATTGAAAACTGAATTAAGAGGAGTGAACTAATATTAATGGACAAAATATGCTGTTTGACGAAGATTGTGCCCTTTGTTTAAATGTAAGAATAAAAAAAAGGTTTTCTGTAAGTTTTTAAATAATGGGTAAAAAATCATGACAACCTGACCAACAAGACTGGTAAAATGTATGCTTTTTATTCAAATGCAATTTACGATTTTATTCATATTGATAAATATTCAAAACTGACAATATATTGTATAGTAACTAGAAAAAAATGGTGAGCATTTTCAAATAAATTGTCAATATTGCCTTTGTACAACTAGACCCAATTTTGTTTTTCTTTATTGAATTTCTAGTATTTCAATCATTTGTTATTGACAGTTTCTCAGATATTGCACAGTGATTACAATCACGTTCTTACTATTGCCCCCTTTCAATTCAAACACACACACATTCACAAATGAGTCCCTTTTTCTGAACAGAATGACTGATTCTCATTGACTCCTTGGTCCTCTCTACTCATGTCCTAAGCTTTAGCACTCTCAAATAATATCTTAGACATTTATAGCATTTATTAATTCATTCGAGCTCTGCCTTCCCTACCCAGAAGTCCTTGGGCAGATATTTCTTACACTGCCTCCCACAATGGTTTCCAGATCTAAAACCCCTGTGGATTTGCCTTTATTAGGAATGAGGAAAAAAATCAAGCTATAGCATGAACCTCATATTTCCAGTACGGAAAGCAGCTTCAGCAGAGGGCAGGGTTTGTGGTCTGGAAAAGAAACTCATGATATGACATTACACAAATCAATGCAAGGGAAGAGGAGGAGGTATGTCTCTTT